>NC_037675.1:105512751-105542339 GCF_003255815.1 Theropithecus gelada | reverse complement strand
TTTTTTTTTTTTTTTTTTTTTTTTTTTTTTGAGACAAAGTCTCGCTCTGTCGCCCAGGCTGAAGTGCAGTGGCGCGATCTTGGCTCACTGCAAGCTCCGCCTCCCGGGTTCACGCCATTCTCCTGCCTCAGCCTCCGAGTAGCTGGGACTACAGGCGCCCGGCTAATTTTTTGTATTTTTAGTAGAGACGGGGTTTCACCGTATTAGCCAGGATGATCTCGATCTCCTGACCTCATGATCCGCCTTCCTCGGCCTCCCAAAGTGCTGGGATTACAGGCGTGAGCCACCGCGCCCGGCCTGTTTCACTGCTTTTTAAAACTATGCCACAGTTCTCTTCTATAAGCAACTGGTTTTTTTGTTTTGTTTTGTTTTGTTTTTTGAGACAGAGTCTCACTCTGCTACCCAGGCTGGAGTGCAGGGGTGCGAACTTGGCTCACTGCAACCTCCACTTCCTGGGTTCAAGCAATTCTCCTGCCTCAGCCTCCCGAGTAGCTGGGACTACAGGCATGTGCCACCACACCCGGCTAATTTTTGTATTTTTAGTAGAGACGGAGTTTCACCACGTTGGCCAGGCTGCTCTCAAACTCCCAACCTAATGTGATCCGCCCGCCTCAGCCTCCCGAAGTGCTGGGATTACACGCATGAGACACCACTAATTTTCAGCAGAAAATGGTCACATACTATCAACTTACACAGAAAAAAACTTAACGAAATTAAGAAATAGAGAGATAGCTGGCTCTCTTAGTCCCTCCATCCCTCCCGGTCTCACCTGGTAGCCCACCACACCCCCCAGGGTCCAGGCACGCTCTTTACTGATCCACCTGGCGATGCTGCTTGCCCCTATCTTCCGGGGCTGGGTGACCACAATGCTGCAGTAGGCGGAGCGCTGAACGTAGTGGTCCAAGATATACTGGGGGAGCTGAGTGCTTTTACCGCTTCCCGTGGCCCCATGTATAATCACCACAGAATTACTTTCTATCAAAGACACAACCTAGAAGTTTAAAAAATTCTTTCAAAATCAGCACAAAACGTCAGTGTAAAGTATCACCTATATTAGGAAGTCTTTCAGGATTTATTTTTCTTTCATCTTAAAAGTTTTTGTTTTGTTTTGTTTTGAGATGAAGTCTCGCTCTATTGCCCAGCCTGGAATGCAGGGGCGCAATCTGGGGTCACTGCAACCTCTGTCTCCTGGGTTCAAACGATTCTCATGCCTCGGCCTCTCAAGTAGCTAGGACTACAGGCATGTACCACCACACCCAGTTAATTCTTGTATTTCTGGTGGAGACAGGGTTTATTTCACCATGTTGGCCAGGCTGGTCTCAAACTCCTGACCTCAAGTGATCCGCCCACCTCAGCCTCCCAAATTGCTGGGATTACAGGTGTGAGCCACTGTGCCCAGCCCTAAAGTTATTAATTAACCATTCTAAACACAACACAAGAGAGCAAAGAGGTGACAGTTGCCACACTTAAATGCAACTCTACTACCTATTTAACAGTAATTGGTGGCTGGGCACGGTTGCTCACACCTGCAATCCCGCAATCCCAGCACTCTGGGAGGCTGAGGCAGGCAGATCACGAGGTCAAGAGATTGAGACCATTCTGGCCAACATGGCGAAACCTCGTCTCTACTAAAATTACAAAAATTAGATGGGTGTTGTGGCGCACACCTGTAGCCCCAGCTACTCAGGAGGCTGAAGCAGGAGAATTGCCTGAAGCCAGGAGGCAGAGGTTGCAGCGAGCCAAGATCGTGCCACTGCACTCCAGCCTGGCGACAGGGCAAGATTCTATCTCAAAACAAACAAACAAACAAACAAACAAACCCAGTAACTAGTGATAGCTGTGGAAAAACCAGGCCAGGTTAACTCCAGCTTCCTGGGTCTCAATTGTTTCTGTAAAAATGAAAATGTAAAATTAGATTTCTATGGTTCTTACCAAGTTTCTATTATTTTAACATTTTGTAATGAATCTGCACATAATTCTACTGAACATGAAAAAAAGAGCTGTTACTACATTCAAGTGATTTTAAAATGTCATCTTAAATTCTTCAGACATATTTTTATCTATTAAATATCTATTTATTTATTTTTAGACACAGGTTCTAGCTCTGTCACCCAGGCTGGAGTGAAGTGGCACAATCATGGCTCACTGCAGCTTTGACCTCCTAAGCTCAAGCCATCCTGTCGCCTCAGCATCCCAAGCCAGGACCACAGGCACGTGCCACCATATTCCGCTAATTTTGGGGGGTATGTTTTGTAGAGATGAGGTCTTGCTGTGTTGCCCCAGGCTGGTCTGGAACTCCTGGCCTCAAGTGATCCTCCCACCTCCAGACATACCTGGAAACAAATAACTTCCACTTTTCCACTTACAGATTATATGCAGCATTTTTAAAACTCCACTCAAATTCCTCCTCCAGAACTCCCCCACCTCCACTCTAAACTTATTTAAACTCTTATCCTTCTAACAATTGATATGGTCAGGGAATACAAATTAATTTGAATACTGGCTTCTAATTTTTAGTTAAATGATTTACTCTAAAGCAAAGTAAAAATTAAATTTGAAACATTTCTAGTTTTATCTATAACTGCTTTTTCCAAAAGTCTAGTTAATAAAGGTTTCAATACGCTTACTTTTAACCATGCTTAATAACACATAAGTAATTAGGAACTTAATCATCCTACTGCTACATCTGCCTGGCATTGTTAATACAATGGTATGTTAATGATTGATTACATTAATCGACAGGTAGAGCCAACGCTGTAAAGAAAACCCAATGGAAATGCTAGGGTATGTCACTTGCTTCATAAAAACATTTAGCAGTGAGTTTCTTTAAACAAGAAGTTCTCCTGGGGAAGATGAAGTGTTTACTTACAGATATTTCATGGAAGGAAAGACTAGATAAACTAAATGTTAGGAAATGTACTCAGGTGAAGACTAAATAAATTAAAGTACAGATCAAAAGAAAAGCCATCGATATGGCTACTACACAAAATCATCTCCAGGTAGCCCTGAACACACCCTCCTCTTATCCACCACAGAGCCTTGTATACCACAGAAGTGTTCACCTGGCAACTGGTAACTTTCAAATTAGAAACCAAAAGTATTGGGCCTCAGACATGTATTCAAGCAGCAAAATTATAGTATAACAAAACAATTTTACCTCTTCCTTATATCGACTTATAGGCAAATCAGGATATTTATAAGTTGTCCCTGGGATGCACGTCACATTGCTTAATTTAGCCAAAGATGGCCTTGGACCTGGATTAAGTCAAAACAAACAAATATAATGCCATTTCTTATCTGGAAAAAGATAACTCAATGTTCTATCTAATCTATATATACAGCATACACACATACACATATCATACACACACAATCAAATACAAAAATACATTTTCTACAGGTTAAAACTGCCATCAGGGCAATACCAAAGACATGGAATGAACATAGGTATTCATCAATGGTGAACTGGATAAAGAAAACATGGTATATATATATACACCATGGAATACTATGCACCCATAAAAAAGAATGAAATCATGTCCGTTGCAGCAAGCAATACGGATGCAACTGGAGGCCATCATCCTAAGCAAATTAACACAGAAACAGAAAACCAAATATCACATGTTCTCACAACTGGGAGCTAAACCTTGGGTACACATGAACATAAACATGGAAACAACAGCCACTAAGGACTCCAAGAGGAAGAGGGAGGGAGAGGCGAGGGCTGAAAAACTTCCTATTGGGTACTATGTTCACTATCCAGGTGATGGGATCAACGGAAGCCCAAACCTCAGCATCACCCAATACACCCTTGTAACAAATCTGAACATGTACCCCTGAACCTAAAATAAAATGTTTAATTTCTTAAGAAACTTCTCTTAGTAGTCCACTATTAATCTTGTCTAAAAGCAAACTGAGAACATTCCATCCCTCCATCACAGCCATCAACATTGCAAGCTCAGCACTACCTTCTAAAATAGGCCTGTAAAACATGCACTCATTGCTGATTCAATGGTACCAAAACAGTTAAAGAGAAAACTTTCCCTTGAAATTTCAACAGAATGCATCAATTTAAGTGTGCATTCCCTGCTACTAAAATACATCAGTGGTAGCAATAAATAAATCAAACAATGTATGAAATACAGGTATCAGGAAAGGGGGCAGCTTGCCTCTGCTCAGGATGCATGATACAGAGTTCTGACAAGGCACACTCTTCTGCCCTCTTGTAAACATATGCCCTGCTCTCTGGCTGCACTGCAAATTCTAGACCTCTGGTCATCACTTGACAAACTGACAAATCATCAAAACTCACAGAAGACAAACTTTTGCTGAGAAATAAGTTTTACTTCCAAAATAAACTCTTAGCCAAGTTTAGCACCACACTCATTCCCCCGCCCACAGCTCACCTTCCCTTCCTATCAGCCCCTGGTTTCTGACCAGCATCTCCTGCTGCGTCACCCTCGGCCTTTCCTAATAAAACACACAACCAGGCTTCTCTCTTGCTTTCCTACATCTTTTCCCTACATATATTCCAATTTTCATAATTGGTCTAATAATACATAATTAAAATGTGGCTATTTTCCCACATTTTAATCAAAGTTATGTGGTCCCTGTTCTCAATTATATAAACAGGAGCCAGATCTGTCATACTTTCTCAAAGCAAAAATAGCTTCTTTGTGAGCAGCAGTGTTCTTCCTAAAACATTAGTGACCCCTAACTTGGGAAAGCTAAGTCCTGTCAATATGGCCTTTTTTTTTTTTTTTTTTTTTTTAGACAGAGTCTTGCTCTGTTGCCCAGGCTGGAATGCAGTGGCGCAAACTCGGCTCACTGCAACCTCTGCCTCCTGGGTTCAAGCGAATCTCCTGCCTCAGCCTCCATGTGCTGGGATTACAGGTGCCCACCATCAAGCCCAGCTAATTTTTGTATTTTTAGTAGAGATGGGGTTTCACCATGTTGGTCAGGCTGGTCTCGAACTCCTGACCTCGGACTCCCAAATTGGTGGGAGTACAGGCGTGAGCCACCACACCCCACCTATGGCTTTTTAATCTTCTAATCAGCCTCACTAGTGATTGCCAAGTTCACTAACACAGGGATTTTCTTTCGATTGTCAAGTCTCACTTTACTTCCATTACTCTTCTCAGTGCTATGATAATTACTGATGCCTTCTTGTTTTCCCAGTTAGCATACCTAGGCCTTGAACATAATAAAAGAAGGGGAAGAGAATCCACATGACCCTTGTGAATTGGACTGAGAGAAAGAAGCCCCTGAGCCCAGACGCAGCATACAGACAGAGGGAGAGGCAAGTATTATAGTGAGGAACAGGGTGGGAGTAAGAAGCTGAGGAAGAGCTATTCAAAGGGGAAAGAAGGTGACAAAGACTCTTTTAGAAAGACGAAAAAGGCTGCAGCCACATTCGTTTTGCTAGAAGACTTCAAGCCCTGGCTCACATGCTGCTAAACAAGCCCTGTTACTTTGACAATATTGGCTTACATTACTTGATTACATGCATTTTGAAGGTTGCTACTTAAAGACAGAAATTTTACAAGAAAAAATTCCAGAAGTCTTAACAGTACTGTCTATATGATAGCCCCTTCTCCATGTAACGCAAAACACAAGCTGACGTTTTTAGGTCACTGGCTGAAGCAGACCCAGCACAAATCAAGTCCTGCCTCCGTGTACACTGCCAAAGGGCAGACAGGAAACCAAACAACAGAAATGTTCACAGCTGTGTGGTTTTTGCACCTTTGCATCAGCAACAGAATAAGAAGGAAAACCATGGTGGATAATTTAAGGCAAATCAACAAACTACACATGACAAAGCAAAAATCCAAAAATGGCATGAGAAATAGCTCAATCTTAAAATTGACTATTCTTATTTTCTTGCTATCTCTTTATCCTACATGATTAACAACAAAATATTTTACATGAACTGGGAAAAATTGGAAGCCATAAAAATTGCTAGTTCTCTTCACTAAGACACTCCACTATATCATCATCAACCAAATATGAAATCTAACCAAAAAGTTCAGCACTTAGAGGTTCTAAACTGTATGTAAGGAATTTTAACTGATAAGTATTATGTCAGCTCATATGGTGAACTTAAGACTTATCTTAAAATCTACACACTATGTATTACAGAAAATAATTTTAATTACTGCATTACTGATTTGACCATAAAATTAAATCTTCAAAATAGATAATTATATATGACTTTTTCTGAGTATGGACTAGTATTCTGAATACAAAATTAACTTGAAAGAATAAAGTTTCCCTTTCAGTTATTAGACATTCCACATAGGCCATTCTCTTAAAACTAGAAGAAAAGCTAAAAGGAGGATGCAAACAGCCACTAAATATATCACCACATTTAAAAGGAGGCAGCACTGTGAAATTTAACTACAATCTAAAGACTCTATCCCAGGTCAAATTCAAATTGTCATGTAAAAGCAACAGAACCCTTCAGGAGTCGACAATCTAGAACCAGGCTCACATTGTTAGGAAAGATTTCATTTATCAATGCAAATCAATCTCAGTTTTCAAAAAATGATTAATTTTTATGTAAAATGATTCTAATGTAATCTATAGAAATTCACTGAATGGGTATCCTTGGATTTCTATTTAGAAATAATTTTTAATACTTATAAGTGAAATAACACCTGTATCAGACCAAAATCAAAAGTGTTTTGAATCAAATTATTTTATAACTGGATATAACAAAATGTTCATGTTGAAACCTGTGGCACTGGACTAGAATTAGAGGCATCAGTGTAATCTCATGGTTTTAATAGAAATAGAAATAGCTTTGTGTGTGTGTGTGTGTGTGTGTGTGTGTACACACACACACACGCGCGATAACCTGACCTCACTTCTTCAATGCTCCAGAGGCACTTCAACACTTCAAAACATTTAGCAGACATGATGGTGACACCTTTATAGTCCCAGCTATTCAGGAAGCTGAGGTTGCAGGATCACTTGAGCCTAAGAGTTCAAGGCCTGCCTGGGCAACATAGCGAGATCTCATCTCAAGGAAAAAAAAGTGGACAGCACCCCTCTGCCTCCTGTGGCCCCCTCCTTCACCCTGTGTCCAAGGCATCACCAATTTCTGTCCGGTTTGTCCCTCAACTGGCCCTACTCCTCCACTGCCATCCCCTGTCAAAGACACCATCAAGTCTCACCTGGACTAGGACAATGCCTCCAGTTCTCCTCAGGTCCACTCTGGCCCCCTCCAATCAATTCTCAAAAATATGACCAAAGTATTTCTTGTAAAACACAAATCTAAACACACGACACCCACTTCCTCCCTTCACAGTCATCCCAAGAAAAGCATGGAACCTTTCATAGCTTCCCACTGCTCTGAGTATTAAGACTAAAACTCTTAGTTACAGCCCATAGGCCCTGTTACTAGTCTTGCCTATCTCATCCAACCTCATCCCATACAAGTGTGTTAGTTTTCCACTGCTGCTGTCACGTTTTACCTCAAACTTAGTGGCTTAAAACATGCATTGATTCTCTTACAGTTCTGGAAGCAGAGGTTCAAAGATGTGAAGGACAAGGTGTTGGCAGGGCTGCTGGATCCTTCCGGAGGCTCTGTAAGGAAGAATCTATTTCCTTGCCTTATCAGCCTGGAGAAGCTGCCTGCATTGGCTCATGGCCTCTTCCCTGCATCACTCCAACCTATGGCTTCTGTTGTCACATCTACTACTGACTGATCTTCCTGCTTCCCACTAGGAAAAACCCTGTGATGACATTGGGCCCACCTGGAAAATCTTGCCATCTCAAGATCCTTAACTTATATCTGCAAAGACCCCTTTACCATGAAGGTGACATATTGACAGGTCCTGCGGATTAGAACATAGACCTCTTTAGGAGGCTATTAACCTCCAGCTGACCCTGCCCAGCCCTCCCACACCCACTGTCTACTGCCTAGCAGCACCGGCCCCTCTCTCAGGGCTGGAATACCAGGCTTCCTTTCAGCACAAGGCCTCTGCACACACTTCCCTCCCAGCACCCCAACACTGCCTCGGTAAGGTTCACTCATCCTTCAGATCTAAGCCCAACTGTTACTTTCCTGACACCACAGCCCAAGTCAAATCCTTGTTTTATGCCCCCATACAGCTGCCTTTCAAAGAACTTATTTCCAAAAAGTATTTATTTGTGTAACTGGATGATTAAATGATCATCTCTATAATGATCAGAGATGATCAGAGTTAAAAGTCTTTTTTACTTGTCAAATTCTCGTTGTCTCATACAGCCCCTGGAACACACCTTGATAAATGTCAGTGGCTAAGCAGCCAAAACCTCCATAAGTAGCCAAAGCCATAGTTGATCTGATTGCCCCAAATATATTATGATACCATGCATAAAGAAAGCAAAGAGAGTTTCACATATGAACTTAAAAGTATGAGAGCAGACACTCTGAGTTACAGGCATTCATTTGTAATCTAGCTAGTCCTAAAGAGTGGTAATCCATCTGGCACGCTACAGGCCCAGCCTGCAAGGTGTGCCAGCTCCTGCCTGTGCCCCCGGGCCAGTACGTGAGTGTGACAAGAAGGATCACATCACACAGAGTCATCTATAAACTAACTAATGTGCTTTCCAAACAGAAGTATCAGATGATGGCTCTCTTTCCACAATAACACATATGGCTACTTAATACCACCAAAGCTGCAAAGTACTCTTCCTTTGTACAAAAGACCAAAGTCACCAATCCTCTTGTTCACTGTCATTTAAGAGATTCTTAAGACTTCCCATAGGTAAGCAACAATTCAATAAACATTCTTATACATACAACTTTGCACTTTTCTTAGCATAAGTAGAAACTGGACCAGAGATAACACACATTATGAATGCTCACTTCTGTTAATACACTGGGTTGTTCAGACAAATCTCCTTCCTGAGGTCAACTAAAGATGTTAGATGAAATACACAAACCTCTCCTTAAAAGCACCAAAGGGCTGATGAAATAGCAAGGAAACATCAGGCCAAAGCCTATGATGAGGCAAGAACACAGGAAAGGAGGCAAAGAACCAAAGGCTGCTTTTACCTTAAAGTGACAGATGTAGCAGAAATTAACCAAAATAGAGCATAGTGACCAAACAAATGAAAAACACAAAACTAAATGAAAGAGTGGGCCATAGATGATGGCTCGGAATTTTCCTGGACTCATTAAAAGATACCAATTGGTATAGTCAGGAAGCCCAAATCAATCCCAAGAATGATAAGGATTAATCCACTATTATGTATCGACTGTATTTCATACTTTTTAAAAGGCTAAAAAAGAAAGTGTTACTTGAACCCACACTTGTGCCCAACTCTGAGCACACATACACAGGATGGCAGGACAGGAGGCAGAGCTTCTCAACTGAACTAGCAGAAATCTATGACAGATGACCTCTCATAAAGCAAAAAAAATCAAAAGATAACTTCTATCACATGAATAGGGTCTGGTGCTAGTAAGACAATTTGCTCAGAAAAAATTTCATGCTCACAGAAAGTAACTAACTGTGAACTCTGAACAGTTGTACTCTTGGGAACTGGGAATTTAAGAAGGACCTTTTACTTTTTTATTTTATACATTTCTGCATTATTTAAAATTTCATTTTAATTTCTTTATTGTAAAAAAAAAAGTAGTTTTAATTAATAGGAAGGTAAGAGACCATTATTAGTCTTCCAAAGAACAGACTATTTAGGAACCACATTCAAAACAGAAAAAAATCAACATTTTACAACCTACCATACATTCATCCCAAAAAAAATCACTAATTAGCGAGTAGTAAGGATTCCCTACTATAACTAAAATACTACATTTCTTTCATTTTTATTTATTTATTTTTTTGAGAAAGGGTCTCACTCTGCCTCTGCCACCCACACCCACTGTTTACTCCCTAGCAGCACTGGCCCCCCTTTCAGGGCTGGAATACCAGGCTTCCTCCCAGCACAACGCCTCTGCACACATGATTTTTATATATATATATATATATATTTTTTTTTTTTTTTTTTTAAGAGAGAGAGGGTCTCCCTATGTTGCCCAGGATGAACTTGAACTCCTAGCCTCAAGTGACCCGCCCACCTCAGCCTCCCAAGTAGCCGGGATTACAGATGTACACCACCACATCCAGCTAATTTTTTTATTTTTTGTAGAGACAGAGTGTCACCATGTTGCCCAGGCTAGTGTTAAATTCCTGGCCTCAAGTGATCCTCCCACCTCAGCCTCCTGAGTAGCTGGAATTACAGGCATGCACTGTGAACCTAATATTTTAGCATGTAAACCACTCATGCATCCTATCTAAAATATTTAAAGAGACCTGTTTACCTGGCCCACTGGTTGGTTGGACACTGCCACACACATCAAGCTCTTGTGCTTCAAGCTGTCTGTATTTGTTAATATATTCTACTTCTGAGCTCCTTTGGCTGAGTGACCTGAAAAGAATAGTAAAAGTTAGTATACTATTTCCAAAAAGCCAAGAAACCCTTGTGTACCAGAGAAGTTTTTCACATTAAATCATGGGAAAAAATGCAAATAGTCAATAAACAAATGAATATACACTCAAACTCAGTTACCAGGCAGATGCAAATTAAAACAATGACAAACCATTTTTTCACCCATCAAATTGGCAAAAAGAGCAAATATTTTCAGAATATGTATGAGGACAGATACGTTTATGGTAAATGGGTATGACCACTTATTCTGAAGGGTAGTTTGCAGTATCTTTTTTTGAGGCAAGGTCTCTCTCTATCACCAAGGCTAGAGTGCAGTGCTGTGATCATAGCTCACTGTAACCTCAGCCTCCTAAGCTCAAGCAATCCTCCCACCTCAGCCTCCTGAGCAGATGAAATCACAGGTGTACACCACCACATCCAGCTAATTTTTTATTTTTTGTAGAGACAGGGTCTCACTATATTGCCCACACTGGTCTCAAACTCCTAGACACAAGCAATCTGCCTGCCTTGGCCTCCCAAACTGCTGGGATTACAGGCATGAGCCACCACACTCAGCTATAGTATCTTAAAACTTAAAACAGCCGAACAGGGTGGTTCACACTTGTAATCCCAGCACTTTGGGAGGCCAAGGCAGCTGGATCATTTTGTGCTCAGAAGTTTGAGACCAGCCTGGGCAACATGGTGAAACCCCATCTCTACAAAAAATACAGAAATGAGCCGGGTGTGGAGGCTCATGCCTGTAGTCCCAGCTACTAAGGCTGGGGCTGGAGGATCCCTTGAGTCAGGAAGTGGATGTTGCAGGGAACCAAGATCGTGCCACTGCACTCCAGCCTAGGCAACAGAGTAAGACTCTGTTTCAAAAAAAATGAATAAACAGGCTAGGCATGGTGGCTCACGCCTGTAATCCAAGCACTTTGGGAGGCCAAGGCAGGTGGATCACTTGATGTCAGAAGTTCAAGACCAGCCTGGCCAACATGGTGAAACCCTGTCTCTACTAAAAATACAAAAATTAACCGGGCATGGTGGCGGATCCCTGTAATCCCAACGAAGGTAGGCTAAGGTAGCAGAATCACTTAAACCCAGGAGGTGGAGGTTGCAGTGAGCCAAGATGGTACCACTGCACTCCAGCCTGGGCAACAGAGCCACACTCCATCTCAAAAAGAAAACAAAATAAAGACTAAAAACTAACCAAAACTTAAAACACACGTCTCCTACAATCCAACTTTTCCTCAGAATCTTTCTTTAACATCAGCACATGTAAACGAAGCACATGCAAAGACATGCATGGAAACATTCATTTGTTCAGCAAATATTTACTGAACACCTATTGCACAAAAGGCACTGTCTCTGACACTAAAGATACAGCAAGAAACAAAACAAAGTCCTTGCCCGCAGGAAACTACCATTCTTGTGAAGGAGACATAATAGATACGTAAAATGCTGATTAGAGATGTGGACAAAATTAAAATTGGGTGGCGGTATTAAGGATTCCAGGGAGGAAGGGTGTATTTTCATAATATTTATAATAATTAAAACCTGAAAACCATGTCCAACAGGGGACAAGCTAAAACGATGGCATACCTTAGTTAATGTATATCATTTTTAAAGAGTGTCATGGCTCTATTCATGCCAATAGATAAACATGTCCAGAACATTAAGTGAAAAAAGACAGTTGTGATATGCATTATATGCTATCACCCATGTTTTCCTTATCAATATCTAGTTTAAATGCACTGTTGTCAAAGAGATTATATGATACTGATTCTTGAAATTTGAGACAAACTTTATGTAATGATTAATTTTATGTCAACTTGAATGGGTCAAGGGATGCCCACGTAGCTGGTAAAACATTTCTTCTGGCTGTGTCAGGGTTTCAGGAAGAGGTTAGCATTTGAATCAGTAGACTGAGTAAAGAAGACCTGCCTCAGTAATGTGGATGGGCATTACCAGTCCACTAACAGCCCACCCAGGCAGAACAAAAAGGATAAGGAAGGGTCAATATTCTCTTTTTGAACAGGGACATCCAGTCTCTCCTGCCCTGGAACACTAGAGTTCCTGATTCTCAGATCCTCAGCCTCCGACATTCATATCAGCAGTCTCCCATCCCGGGTTCTCAGGCTTCGTCTTGGATTGGGAGTTATAGCATCAGTTCCCCTGGTTCCCAGGCTTTCAAATTCAGACTAAATTTCACCACCGACTTTCCTTCTTCTCCAGCTTGCAGAAGGTATATAGTGAGGCATCTCAGCCTCCATAATCCCATGCACCAAGTATCATCAGCAATCTCCCCACTCTTACAGATCTATATATATCTTATTAGTCCTGTGTCTCTGGAGAATCCTGTCTAATACACTTTAATAAAATGCTGCTTGCATCAAAGCCAACTTTTACGTGTTCCAAAATATCAGCATTCCTCTGGTTACTGTTTGCCTGACATTTACTCATTAATTCACTCAACAATAACAGTGTACCAGGTGCAGCTGAGACAGTCAAGATGCCGGGGTGGCTCCCACAGGAGAGGGCGGGAAGAGAATGATGAGAAATGGAGTGTAGGGAGCAGAAGGGTATGGAGAAGAGCTGGAAGTACCAGGGAGGAGCTGGGAGTAATTATAAAGATTTTGGCTTTTGTTCTGAGTAAGATGGGTTTTGAGCAAAGACAGAAATAACAATACCTGACTTTTAGTTTAACAGCATGGCTCTGACCAGGTGAAGGGGAGCAGGTGATCATCTGAAAGAAAACATTTGCAGCAAAACAATTAAGAATTACTGGTCTATGTATGTCTCTGCATGTGAGATTGGTATCCCGAATACACCAAACTGATGGGTCTTGACTCTTTATCCAATTTGCCAGTCTGTGTCTTTTAATTGGACTGTTTAGTCCATTTACATTTAAGGTTAATATTGTTATGTGTGAACTTGATCCTGTCATTGTGATATTAGCTGGTTATTTTGCTCTTTAGTTGATGCAGTTTCTTCCTAGCATCGATGGTCTTTACATTTTGGCATGTTTTTGCAATGACTGGTACCGGTTGTTCCTTTCCATGTTTAGTGCTTCCTTCAGGGTCTCTTGTAGGGCAGGCCTGGTGGTGACAAAATCTCTAAGCATTTGCTTGTCTGTAAAGGATTTTATTTCTCCTTCACTGATGAAACTTAGTTTGGCTGGATATGAAATTCTAGGTTGAAAATTCTTTTCTTTAAGAATGTTGAATATTGGCCCCCACTCTCTTCTGGCTTGGAGAGTTTCTGCCGAGAGATCTGCTGTTAGTCTGATGGGCTTCCCTTTGTGGGTAACCCGACATTTCTCTCTGGCTGCCCTTAACATTTTTTCCTTCATTTCAACTTTGGTGAATCTGACAATTGGTTCAACCATTGTGGAAAACAGTATGGCAATTCCTCAAGGATCTAGAACTAGAAATACCATATGACCCAGCCATCCCATTACTGGGTATATACCCAAAGGATTATAAATCATGCTGCTATAAAGACACATGCACACATATGTTTATTGTGGCACTATTCACAATAGCAAAGACTTGGAATCAACCCAAATGTCCATCAGTGACAGACTGGATGAAGAAAATGTGGCACATACACACCATGGAATACTATGCAGCCATAAAAAAGGATGAGTTCGTGTCCTTTGTAGGGACATGGATGCAGCTGGAAACCATCATTCTCAGCAAACTATCGCAAGAACAGAAAACCAAACACCGCATGTTCTCACTCATAGGTGGGAACTGAACAATGAGATCACTTGGACTCTGGAAGGGGAACATCACACACCGGGGCCTATTATGGGGAGGGGGGAGGGGGCAGGGATTGCATCGGGAGGTATACCTGATGTAAATGACCAGTTGATGGGTGCTGATGAGTTGATGGGTGCAGCACACCAACATGGCACAAGTATACATATGTAACAAACCTGCACGTTGTGCACATGTACCCTAGAACTTAAAGTATAATAAAAAAAAAAAAAAAAAAAAAAAGAATTACTGGCTGGGTACAGTGGCTCACGCCTGTAATCCCAGTACTTTGGGAGGTCAAGGCGGGTGGATC
The DNA here is from genome assembly GCF_003255815.1 of Theropithecus gelada. NCBI lineage: Eukaryota > Metazoa > Chordata > Mammalia > Primates > Cercopithecidae > Theropithecus > Theropithecus gelada. The sequence continues at coordinate 105,527,846 of NC_037675.1, read as the reverse complement.
ACCTGAGGTTAAGAGTTTGAGATCAGCCTGGCCAACATGGTGAAACCTCATCTCTACTAAAAATACAAAAATTAGCCCAGCGTGGTGGCAGGCACTTGTAATCCCAGCTACTTGGGAGGCTGAGGCAGGAGAACTGCTTGAACCCAGGAGCCAGAGGATTTTTCTATTTACGAAAAAAAAGTCATTAGGATTTTGGCAGAGATTGCATTGAATCTGTAGATCACATTGTGTAGTACTGACATTTTAACAATATTGCCTTCCAATCCATGAATAGAGGATGTATTTCCATTTGTTTATGTTTTTAATTTATTTCAGCAATGTTTTGCACTTCTCATTGTCTAAGACTTTCACTTCTTTGGTTAATCCCTGAGTATTTTATTATTTTTTATGCTATCGCCAATAGAATAGTTTTGGAATTTCCTTTTTAGGTTGTTCATTGTTAGGGTATAGAAATGAAACTGAATCGGGCATGGTGGCTCACGCCTGTAATCCCAGCACTTTGGGAGGTTGAGGCGGGCAGATCACGAGGTCAAGAGATCAAGACCATCCTGGCCAACATGGTGAAACCCCATCTCTACTAAAAATACAAAAATTAGCTGGGTGTGGTGGCACGCCTGTAGTCCCAGTTACTTGGGAGGCTGAGGCAGGAGAATCCCTTGAGCCCAGGAGGCTGAGGTTGCAGTGAGCCGAGATCATGCCACTGTACTCTAGCCTGGAGACAGAGTGAGACTCTGTCTCAAAAAAATAATAATAATAGAAATGAAACTGAATTTTGTGTGTTAACTTTGCAGACTGCTACTTTGCTGAATTCAATTATTAGTTGTGACAGTTTTTTGTGGAATCTTTAGGATTTTCAACATATAAAATTATATCATCTGCAAACAGAGATGATGTTACTTCTTCCATTCCAATTTGGATACATTTTATTTCTTAACCTTCCTTGATTGCTCTGGCTAGAAATTCTAGTACTAAGTTAAGTAAAAGTGGTGAAAGGAGACAACCTCACCTTGTTCCTGATCTTAGAGGAAAAGCTTTCAATCTTTCATCAAGTATGATGTTAGTTGTGGGCTTTTCATATATGGCTTTTATTATGCTAGTAGTTTCCTTCTATTCCTACTTTGTTGAGTCTTTTTAATACGAACAACTCCATAGAAATGTACTTTTTTACCTTAAGAAAAATGAACCAATAACCCAGAACTTTTAATTCAGTAGCAAAATGAATAAAAACAGGCTGGGCACAGTGGCTCATGCCTATAATCCCAGCACACTGGGAGGCTGAGTGGGAGATTGCCTGTGCCCAGGAGTTCAGGACCAGCCTGGGCAACATGGTGAGTGACACCCACTCTCTACCAAACATTTAAAAATTAGTCAGGCATGGTGGCACGTGCCTGTAGTCCTAGCTACTTGAGAGGCTGAGGTGGGAGGATATCTTGAGCCCAGGAGGCTGAGGCTGCTGTGAGCTGTGACCATGCCACTGTACTCTAGCCTAGGTGACAGAATAAGACCTTGTCTCAAAAAAAGAAAAAAAAAAAAAAAAAAAAACAGAAAGACATGAGTCTTCCCACAATGAAAAATCTTTCTTTGATTGCAATCAAGTGCTGTTGAATATTATATAAAGCAGCCCTGATTGTAATATATAAAAAGTTATGCCTGGCTCCTTAACTTGCTTTTCAAGGTTCCAAAATTTTGTCTTTCTAAACTTTTCATGTACTTCCTTACAGATCTTAAAATTTTACATAGACACACATACATTATGCATGACATGGTCCTATTTCATTTTAAGTCTTATAAAATTTAATACTTAGCTAACAAGGTGTAAACTAGAAAACTATGACAATGACCAAAAAGCAAATGACCTGATAGCTTAAGCTTTATGTCATCCACACAAAATATCCTACTAAGTTTGCAATTCATCAGAAACAATTCATTCAACTCATTAAAATGTAAGATAAATACAATCTAAGATACTTCCTTACCTTTACTTACAAATATTTATGTTCTCTAGCTACATAGTAGTAGAAGAAACACTATAATCAGAGAATTATTTGGGTCTCTACTTCAATCTGATAATCTCAGGAGGCAGGACAAAATAAAATTTGTAAGGCAAGTAGCACACACTAAGTACTAGAAAAATTGGTTCACACAACTAAGTTCAAAGGAAGGTATACTCAATGTGAGTTAAGGTGGTAAGAAAAGTTCTGAAAAGGTCTTTGGTAATGGTTTCAGTGGCAAGACAGGTGTCAAACAAGTAAGTGGAGTAGGAAGACTGCCTTCAAGAAGCTCATCCAGTGGCTAGCTCATTGATCTTTAAATCTCTGTTAAAAGGACACCCACTACCCAAAAAGGCCTTCTCTGACCTCCAGTTCTAAGTGGGAGAAGTGCTTCAAGTATATTAATAGATTATGACCATCTATAATTACCTTACTGGATGATTTGTTTACTTATATTTGTCTTCACATTTGGAAGCTGGCTCCTTGGGAGTAGGAACTAGGTCTGTTTTGTTCACTGCTACACCTCAGCCCCTAACTATCCAGGCCCTGGCAGACAGTCAATAGATATCTGTTAAGTAACTGAAAGCCAGCAATTACAGTAGAGAACAGAGCAGGATCTAATTGGAAAGGATTAGGAAAAAGGGAAAAGCAGCCAGGTGCTGTGGCTCATGCCTGTAATCACAGCACTGTAGGAGACCAAGGTGGGCAGATCACTTGAGGTCAGGAGTTCAAGACCAGCCTGGCCAACATGGTGAAACCCCATCTCTACTAAAAATACAAAAATTAGCTGGGTGTGGCGGCGCACACCTGTAATCCCAGCTACGAGGGAGGCTGAGGCACAAGAATCACTTGAACCCAGGAGGCAGAAGTTGCAGTGAGCTGAAATCACGCCACTGCACTCCAGCCTGGGCGACAGAGCAAGACTCCATCCAAAAAAAAAGGGTCGGAGGAAGAGAAAAGAGGAACACAGACCAAACCAGTCTTTCTATAAGTTTAACAGTGAAGATAAATAAAACCAGAGTTCAAAGCAAAAGTAGGGCCAAAGAAGATGTTCACGTTGACCCTCAGGTTGAAGGAAAAAATGAGTTGGTATTTGAGCTGGTCCATGAAAAAGAGAATTACTATGTGGATACATGAAAAAGACAAAGAAGAAGCTTTTCAGAAGAGAAAAAAACAGTTAAACTAAAGCCAAAGGATCAGAAGTAAGCATGGCAAGTGTCTGGGGGCAATGTGGCCTGGCTGAAACAAAAGGTGTGCTCTAGAGTCCAGCAAGAAAGCAAGCCAGGTAAGGAGGGATAATATAAGACTGCAGAGGGCCTTGAAGGAGGGATAATGTAAGACTGCAGAGGGCCTTGAACAAAAGTTTGGCTTAAGTTCCATATCCAATATGTTCTGATATTTTTGCTACCATTTCAGAGGAAAAAAATGTATGCAGTAACAAGGAGGTTATTCAAAGGAGTATGCGGCAAGATTCGCTGTAATTTTAGTACAAAATGTGGTAGGACACTTCTATCATGATAAACTTTACTCCTTTCCTTCTCCTAACAGTATATGCAATGTAATGTGAAAACCTTCTAGTTGACAATAATGAATCTTGACATCTGGCTTTTTCTAACATACAAGCAATAGGAGCTGTAGGATGACCACACACATCGCTCTTGATCATGCATGACATGCAAGTCTGATGTAAACAATATCTATTCTTCATGGCTCATTTGAAAGGAAAAGCAACAGAAGAAACAAATACTATAAAAGGGAAAACCACTATGCAGTCGTTTAACAGAGAACTGGAGAGTAAAAGACCTTTTATACTCTATCTACCCTTTAGCAAAAGACAAACACTTGCATAGAAAATTAGCACGGGCCGGTGCAGTGGCTCACGCCTGTAATCCCAGCACCCTGGGAGGCTGAGGCAGGAAGATTACTTGAGCCTAGTTTAGAGACCAGCCTGGGCAACACAAGGAGTCCTTATTTCTACCAAAAAAAAAAAAAAAAAGTATGTGTGTGTGTGTATGTGTGTGTGTGTGTATAGTTATGTATACATATATAATGCATACATGTATGTACATACACCTATGTGCATATATACATATATTACATGCATATATACATATATGTACACATACAAATGCATACATATATGTACATATATAAAATGCATATATGTGTGTAAATATATAAAACGTGTGCACATATATATAACATATATATGTACATATGTGCATGTGTATTTTTTTTTAACTAGCCAGACATGCTGTGGCATGCACCTGTGGTCCTGGCTACTCAGGGGGCTGAGGTGGGAGGATCACTTGAGCCCCGCAGGTTGAGGCTACAGTGAGCTGTGATCATGCCACTGCACTACAGCCCTGGTGACACAACGTGACTCTGTCTCAAAAAAAAAAAAGAATGGCCAGGCGCGGTGGCTCAAGCCTGCAATCCCAGCACTTTGGGAGGCCGAGACGGGTGGATCACGGGGTCAGGAGATCGAGACCATCCTGGCTAACACGGTGAAACCCCGTCTCTACTAAAAAATACAAAAAAACTAGCTGGGCGTAGTGGTGGGCGCCTATAGTCCCAGCTACTCGGGAGGCTGAGGCAGGAGAATGGCGTAAACCCAGGAGGTGGAGCTTGCAGTGAGCTGAGATCCGGCCACTGTACTCCAGCCTGGGCAACAGAGCGAGACTCTGTCTCAAAAAAAAAAAAAAGAAAAGAAAAAAGGAATGGCACAATAACGACCATTACAAACCAATATGCACCTAAACAGTAAATATAAGTTTTTCATCCTCAGCTCCAAAAAAAACACTAAAATGATTTTTCTATGATGAATTACAAGATTTTGTTTTGAACTTTGTATGTTCTTATGCCTCTATTTTTCCCTGACAACCAATTACTGCCTTATTACCATGTTTTCAGAGATTATAAAGTATATTTTAAAGTTATCTAGCTAAGCGTTTATTATGTTCCCTAGCATTTCAACTTGCTTAAATATACAAATTTAACTATTTTGCGAGAAAAAACAAAATGAATACAGAATGTAACCTTTGCTAAATATTTCACAATTATGATTCACATCAACATTCTTTTTTTTTTTTTTTTTTTTTTTTTTTTTTTGAGTCGGAGTCTTGCTCTGTTACCCAGGCTGGAGTGCAGTGGCCGGATCTCAGCTCACTGCAAGCTCCGCCTCCCAGGTTCACGCCATTCTCTGGCCTCAGCCTCCCGAGTAGCTGGGACTACAGGCGCCCGCCACCTCGCCCGGCTAGTTTTTTGTATTTCTTAATAGAGACGGGGTTTCACCATGTTAGCCAGGATAGTCTCGATCTCCTGACCTCGTGATCCGCCCGTCTCGGCCTCCCAAAGTGCTGGGATTACAGGCTTGAGCCACCGCGCCCGGCCTCACATCAACATTCTTTACCTATTTCGCTCAATTACAATGAGCTTTCTCAGAATGCATGTTTTGCAAATAGTCAAGTCTGATCTATTTTTCCTGTTTTCACTAGAGGGGACAATGACCCGGCTTCCAAATGGCCTGAAAGTTAAGCTGAAGAATAAAAGCAACATGGTTATTTTTAGAGCTCTACAGGCATAAAAATATAGCACTAAACTGTGACCTACAGCTGTGCACAGCAAAGCATCACATCATGCGACAGTCTTCACTGTAGCTCGGAGCGCATCTGTGGTGCTTTAGATGACCATTCTTCATGTCATTACCAAAGACATGTCGGAATGCATTTAGGACCAGCATCCATAGCTGCTGGCATTTTTTTCAAGTAGAATGAGCTACATTCAAAAGGCAGACCATTATATAACTTGTGAAGATTAAATAGTAAGTTATTTTTGTCATTTCTTCTAGCTTACTTACAAGGTGAATTAATAAGCATTCTCTCCAAATGAAGACATCACAGCCTCATTCCTAACATAGAAAGTTATTTATTTCAAATACAATTTTGGTGGGTAAATAAGGCAGTGCATTCCTTCAACAGAGGACACTTTCAGGAGAGCAAGATATGTCCGAGTGAAACACAGCTCCGTCACCAATTTCAGGCAACTCTTTGGCAACATCACATCAGCCATCAACTTAACAGGTAAGCTTTAAACCTTTTCTGTACAAAACATAAATCAAAAGTATTTACAGGCAGCACTTGCCTCGACATTAACATTTTAAGTCTCCTAAAAACTTTTCACAGCAAGTGTTAGTGTTATTTTCAGGTATCATTCAGCCTATGTATTATCTCTGACTTTGTATATCTAATTTCTGCTAAGCTACATAAAAGCATTTTCAGAGCTTGGTTTCTGCCACTGACCTAGTTAAAAATTAAGACGTTAATCCATGTTCTAATCTTATTTTGACCTGCATAGCTAACCTGTGAAAAAAAAAATCATGCACTTTTCGGGCAAATTTATTGTAAAGAAACAAGTATTTGCTCAGAAGAACCATAACGTTTTGAGCAAATAAACACGGGAAAATATTTCCACAGGCTAAAAATGCCACTTTTTGGCTGGATGAAATGGCCCAGAAACGATTCCTACAAATCCAGACACTTTCCTGGCTCAGACGTAGTGACAAAGACTCTGCTTCGGGAATTAAAATGGCACCTAAAGGAGCGAGAGAGATTAATACAAGAAATCGAAAATGAACAAAAAGTGAAAAAAACAGGTGTGGATTACAACTGGCTCAGAAACTACCAGAATCCCCACACAACTATCCCAGTGACTGAACAAAGACAACTTGAAGTTCTTTGCTCACAAGTTCAACCCTGCCAAACTGGAACTATTCTCAGCAGGTAAAAACACTGTGTTCTCTTATGATACTCGCTACTGCTAAGTCTAAGTTCCTCATACATTTTGACTAGAAATTGTATTCTATCATGTAAATTCTTTAACTGTGTAGATATCTGGTGAGAAATGGTTTTAAATTACATCTAAAATTTCTTTACTAGAAGTATAATTTTAAAACAACATGCATTAATACTCAAAAGGTGGGTAACTTGTATACAAGCACATTATTCTAGCTGTATTTTGGAGATAAGGAGATATAACAAAAAATGTTCTAAACAGAATATTCATTACCACATTCCCTCCAGATTTCGAGAAGTTTTGGCAGAAAATGATGTACTGCCATGGGAAATAGTCTACATCTTCAAGCAAGTTCTGAAAGACTTCCTAAGCAGCTCTGACAGAGGGAGTGAGCAAGAGGACCTGGAGGACTCAGGGAGCATGGACTGCCCTGCTCCTTCTGTGATCCCAGGTGACAGCTCCAAGAGGGCAGGCAAAGATGAAATACCCACCATTTCCAGTTACGTAGATAAAAACACAAAGGACAGGTTCCCAGGGTTCTCACACAGAATATGGAACCTACCATATTATCACCCACCTAGTTAAGTTACTTATAACTAGAGGAGTTTTTATGACCACCTTAGAACTCTTAATATTAAGAATAAGAAAAAGTGATGTGACTTAAAGTTTTTCTTTGTTACAAGGTCAGTATCCTGTGGATGTATCCTATGTTTTAAATAGTATCCTTTTTTTAACTACTCTAAACATGCTATGTTTTCATTGAATAGTATGCTTTTAACTAAAATGTTTCCTAAGTATTTTGAAAAAATGTTTGAAGTATTTTCTTATACCTCAAACCCACCTCACAGGAACTAAATCAACTTTAGTATGAAGTTTGACAAATTCTGTACAAAACTTAGATATTAACCTTGACTTTTATTCTATAATAAAGCTACATATAGAATTAAATAAATGATTAATGTGAATCCTATCTTTACAATATAACAGAAATGAGAAGTCAACATCCCATTATGTGATCATTCTCAGCAGGGGATGGGGAGAAGGGCGGTGAGGGAAAAAATAACATGTAGTTTAAAAATGAAGCAGGGCTTTAACCCAGCACTCAGCTTTGGTTTTAATCACAGTACTTTTAAGCTCAACATTAAGGGAACATGTAATAAAACTCAGCTCTATATTATATCAGTAAAGATAAACAGGCTGATTTAGCAACATGAGTAGCTGCTACTCTCAAAGAAAAACATTCACTGTTGGTGAATAATTTAAACTTATCCTCAGGTGAAATAGCAAAATATTTAATATATAAAATCTGGCTTTTCAAAACTTTATTAAAAGTAGGAAACTATATATTAGTCAGATTTTTTTTATAAAGTGCTAGAATTCATTCTTAAAGGTAAGTCCAAGGAACCTAATTATAACTTTATATTCAAAGATTTACCAGTTTTCTTTCATCTAAAAATAAAAAAAGTATGTATCAAAATTGGAACAAGTTGGGTGTGGTGCACACACCTGTAGCGTGGCTACTCAGGAGGTTGAGACAGGAAGCTCACCGGAGCCCAGGAATTCAAGGCTGCAGTGAGCTACAATCACACCACTGCACCCCAACCTGGGCAACAGAGAAAGACCTTGTCTCAAAAAAACAAAACAAAAAAAAAAAACTTTTTTTCAAAAAGACTAGAACTAAATATACACTACTAAAAATATATATATATATATCTTCTAACTTTATTCTCCCTGCATTCTTAGCCAACTTCTGTACCATTTTCAACTGACCTCAATTTGGTCTTAAATCCCAACCATGTAATGCAACCCACCTGATTAGGGTTTAACAAGACAACATAAACAGAAACACAGTCCCAAGTAGATTTAAAATAAAGACACTTCTCATTCCTGCTCTGAAATTTTCAGTTTTCCTACATACTACCTTTGGCTTTTTTAGTCACTGTAAGATTTCCTAGAGTGGAAACTATATGTGGGAGAGATAAATGCCCCGAAAAGTACACAACTACTTATTGTGCAGTGAATACAGTAAGCAGCGAACATGAGTTTTAAGAAAATATCATTGCTTAAATCATGGTAAGAACAAAATTTTCATTTAAAGAAACATGGAGAACGTGAAGTTTGTATATGAAGCACAGTACTAGAATTGATCATCCCACCACACATACCAGGAAATACATGCCATGAAGAGATGCAAATCATTTCCTTCACTCTCCAAGGCTCCTCAAGCAGCCACTGGACAACACCACACCACTTGCTAGAGAGAGTCATCCTCTGTATTCAGACAGGGAGAAATAATTCCCGGCAAAAAGCTTCTGGTGACTGAGGCAGCTATGGACAGTGACATCACTCCGCTAGTTCAGGATGAAAATGAGTCCTAGACACTCTAAGTCACCCACACGCAATTTAATTAATTTTCCACCCAAGCTTGAAAAAAGAAAGGAAAAATACATTAAGTTTTGAGTTTCCATCTCTCACTTTGTTGTTGGCAAACCTAACACTCATGTCCTGTGAGAGTATTGGTATACGTAATTTAAAACTGTAGTTATTTCTGGAAAACCTATAAATCGAATAGAAATTTTAATACAAATAACTTCCTGAATAGTGACAGATCCATGTTTTTATACACTAGCCTATTTATAATACCTAAAGCTGGCAAAGGAATCAGGATCGAAAATATAATGGGGGGACCGGGCGCGGTGGCTCACGCCTGTAATCCCAGCACTTTAAGAGGTGGAGGCAGGTGGATCACGAGGTCAGGAGATCAAGACCATCCTGACTAACATGGTGAAACCCCATCTCTACTAAAAATACAAAAAATTAGCCGGGCAAGGTGGCAGGCGTCTGTAGTCCCAGCTGCCCGGGAGGCTGAGGCAGGAGAATGCCGTGAACCCGGGAGGCGGAGCTTGCAGTGAGCCGAGATCGCGCCACTGCCCTGGGCGACAGAGAGAGACTCCGTCTCAAAAAAAAAAAAAAAGGAAAATATAAAGAGGGCACAGGTGGGAAGGGGACGACTGGGAACACTTCAGGTGTGTTTTATGAAGAGAAAGCAGCACTCGTTCAGGAGCTACAATCTTTAGCTAGGGAACAGAAAGAATAAATGAATCCACATAAAAGCATTCTGCATAATCCCCAACATATAATAGGCTCTTGAGGTAGCATTACTAGCCAGAGCCGAGACTCCGTCTCAAAAAAAGAAAATCAACATGTTCAAAACCAAAGTCATAGAGAAATTTTTGTGTTCTAAAGGGACAAACAGAACTCAAGAACCAGCTAGTACCACTACACACACACCCTCTAAAAGCATAATTCTTCAAACATTTCATCAATTGGTATTTTCTATCTCAGTAAATGACAGCACCACCTATCTACTCTATTCTACAAGCCAGAAATCTCAGAATCCTTCTGGTCCCCCCTTGGGGTGGGAGAGGGGCCAAAACCACAATCACAATCCAAAGGTAACTGGCAGAGCTGGATTTTGGTTATCACAAACAGGACTGGATGCAGGCAGGAGTTCAATGCTTGGAGAAGGTGAAAAGTTGTTTAGAAGACTAGAGAGAGTGTGTAAAAGACTAAAGAAAAGGAAGGAGGGAAGGGCTGCTTTAGCTATGGAGGTCACAGGAAACTTCTCTAAGGAGATATCTGAACAGGGTCCCAAATGAAGAAAGGAGCCTGTTATGGGAAGGGAGCGAGGGGAAGCACTGAATACAGAAGAAAGAGTCAATGTGGAAGCTGCAAGGTGGGAATGAGCTTGCTGTCTTCAAGACACAGAAAAAATGCCAATGTGACCAGAGCACAGCAAGAGCAGCAGACGAGGAGATGCCCGATGGAGGAATGCTCGCCAAGCCTAGATGCAGAGTCAGACAAAATTTTATCCTAACAGCAATCGATGCCACAGGAGGTCACACGTGCTCAAAGAACCTCAGGTGTGAAGGTTTACTCAAGAATTTGTTCATTCAACAATTTTTTTAGAGACAGGCTCTTGCTCTGTTGCCCAGGAGTGCAGTGGTACAATCATAGCTCACTGCAGCCTTGAACTCCTGGCTTCAAGTGATCCTTCTGAGTCAGCCTGCCAAGTAGCTGGGACTACAGGCAGGCACCATAACACCGGGCTAATTTTTTAATATTTTGTAGAGACATGGTCTCCCTATATTGCCCAGGCTAGTCTCGAACTCCTGGCCTCAAGTGATCCTCCCACCTCAGCTTCCCAAAGCACTGGAATTACAGGCATGAGCCACTATGCCAGGCCATCATTCAACAAATATTAACTTAGCATCTACATCATGCCAGTCATTCTTGTAGGTGCTAGATTACTGCGGGGTAAGGTTGAAAAGTCAGGAGACCAAACATAGACGGTTTCTGCAATAATCCAGGCAAGAGATGATGGCAGTGGTTTGGTCAAGAGTGATAACAATGTAAACTGTGAGAAGCACCCTTATTCTGGAAATATTTTATAGTACACTTACCAGGATATTGTGATTTTTATTGTTTGATTGTATACCTATATACACACTCGGATACACTCCTTAGGAAAATCCAGTATGGCCCGAAGAGTAAGACAGAGATTTATGATTCAATCAAGACAGGAATGCATGAAGCAGCAACTCTCACCATGTTTAGAATATGGACATATTGTAAGCATTCAATAATTGGGGTCTTCTAGGTTGAGCATGGTGGCTCATGCCTATAATCCTAGCACTTTGGGAAGCCAAGGTGGGAAGATCACTTGAGCCCAGGAATTTGAAACCAGCCTGGATAACATAGTGAAATCCCGTGTCTCCAAAAACATTTTTTTAATTGGTCAGGCATGGTAGCATGCACCTGTGGTCCCAGCTACTCAGGAGACTGAGGTGGGAAAATCAAGGGAGGATCACTTGAGCCCAGGAGGTCAAGGCTGCAGTGAAACGTGACTGTGCCACTGCACTCCATCTGCGGGAACAGAGGGAGACCCTGTCTGAAAATAATAATTATCCCCAGTCATTACCTTGCTTCCATTTTCCCATGGTAAATACGTAACAGCGCTCTGCCACGCTTATCTACTCAGCAAATGCCCTGCCTTCCCTCTTGTAAAAAAAAAAATTACTATTATTGGCCGGGTGCAGTGGCTCACGCCTGTAATCCCAGCACTTTGGGAGGCTGAGGCGGGCAGATCACGAGGTCAGGAGATCGAGACCATCCTGGCTAATACAGTGAAACCTCACCTCTACTAAAAATACAAAAATTAGCCAGGCGTGGTGGCGGGTGCCTGTAGTCTCAGCTACTTGGGAGGCTGAGGCAGGAGAATGGCGTGAACCCTGGAGGCGGAGCTTCCAGTGAGCCAAGACTGCGCCACTGCACTCCAGCCTGGGGGACAGAGTGAGACTCAGTCTCAAAAAAAAAAAAAAAAAAAAAACTATTATTATTGTGACCTCCTAGGCCATTCATTCAAACAACAAATATTTGAGTTCCTACTAAGTCAGGTACTGCACCAAGGAGTGGAGATTCCCTGATAATTTGTACCCTCAGTAAGTTCTTATGTGAGAAAAATAACATCCAAAAGCATTCCCATGAAAGTGTTAAGATACGCATGTGCAGGGCACTAAGCAAGCTGTTTTTGATTAAAGTGGGCCTCACTCACTTGGTGTTCCTCTGACCACTTGTTCTCAGTCTCCTTTTCTCACTGCATCTCCTTCACCTATAACACTCAAGCACCCCAGGTGGGCCCTTCTCTCTATACCCACTCACTAGGATACATCCTAGTTAAGGGATCTCATCAGTCTTGAAGTTAAACTTCCCAATGTCTAGTTCTGCCAGACCTCCTTCCTCAACTCCAGACTGCCTACATGTATTGCTGTCTAACAGGCATTTTAAAGTGAACATGTTCAAAATCAATCCTGGTATTCCCCCACAAACTGAAGGCAATACCTGTCACTTGCTAGGCCAGAAACCTTGGTGTCACCTGTGATTGCTTCCCCACTCACATCCTCCACTTGCTCCAGCTACAGAGTCCTTGCCTCCAGCTTAAGAACATGTCCCAAATGCCACCATTGCTTACCACACCCCCCATCCTCCATCCCTCAGCTACCTGCCTGGTCTAAGCCACCATCCTATCTTTTGCTTGAATGATGTGTCAGTTATAGTTCTCCAAAGAAACAGAACCAACAAGATGTGGAGAAAGAAATGTAGTTTAAGGAATTAGCTCCCCCAGCTGTAGAGGTGCAAGTCCAGAATCTGCAGGATAGGCCAGCAGGCTGGAGACCCAGGGAAAGGTTGCAGTGCAAGTCCAAAGTCAGTTGGCTGGCACAGTTTCTTCTTGCTCAGGGAAGGTCAGTCTTCGCTGCATTCAGGTCTTAACTGACTGGACGAGGCCCTCCTACCTCATGGAGCATGATCTGCTTTACCCAAAGTCCACAGATTTGCAACGTTAGTCTCATCTAAAAAACACCTTCAAAAAACATCCACGGTAGTGTTTGACCAAATATCTGGGCACTGTCGCCCAGCCAAGCTGACACACAGTTAATCATCACAGAGGACATCAAGAGATTCTTCTCTGACTGACCACCCTGTTCCTGCCCTTGCCCCGCTTCAATCCACTCATCACAGCTGTGATCCTATTAAAGTCAGAAGTCACATCACCTCACAACTCTGCTCAGAACCCCAAAGCCCCCTCCAGTGGCTCCCTGGCTCCCTCAGATGAAGCAGCAAGGTCCTCACTATGATGCAGGACATAACTCTTTTTTCCTTTTTTTTTTCCTTTTTTTTTTTTTTTTTTTTTGAGACACAGTCTCATTCTGTCGCCCAGGCTGGAGTGCAGTGGCGCCATCTCGGCTCACTGCAAGCTCCACCTCCCAAGTTCATGCCATTCTCCTGCCTCAGCCTTCCGAGTAGCTGAGATTACAGGTGCCCGCCACCATGACCGGCTAATTTTTTGTATTTTCAGTAGAGACAGGGTTTCACTGTGTTAGCCAGGATGGTCTCAATCTCCTGACCTTGTGATCCACCCGCCTCGGCCTCCCAAAGTGCTGGGATTACAGGCATGAGCCACCGCGCCCGGCCAGGACATACCTCTTGATCTCCTGTTAGCTCGCTGACCACACCTATTCTCTCCCTTTCAATTGCTCTACTCCAGCGGCACACAGTACCTACAGAGGATATGCGCCAGCACTTTTTTAATCAATGGGAAAATTATTTAATAAACAAAATCTGTTAAACGACCAAAAGGTCTTTTAAAAATGTGGACTTGGCCGGGCGCGGTGGCTCAAGCCTGTAATCCCAGCACTTTGGGAGGCCGAGATGGGCGGATCACGAGGTCAGGAGATCGAGACCATCCTGGCTAACATGGTGAAACCCCGTCTTTACTAAAAAAAATACAAAAAATTAGCCGGGCGAGGTGGCGGGCGCCTGTAGTCCCAGCTACTCGGGAGGCTGAGGCAGAAGAATGGTGCAAACCCGGGAGGCGGAGCTTGCAGTGAGCTGAGATCCGGCCACTGCGCTCCAGCCTGGGCGACAGAGCGAGACTCCGTCTCAAAAAAAAAAAAAAAAAAAATGTGGACTTTGGCCAGGGCAGTGGCTCATTCCTATAATCCCAGCATCTTGGGAGGCCCAGAAGAGAGGATTGCTTGAGCCCAGGAGTTTGACACCAGCATAGGCAACACAGTGAGACACCATCTTTACAAAAAATAAAACACAAATTAGCCAGGCATGCGGCATGTGCCTGTAGTCCCAGCTACTTGGGAGGCTGAGGCAGGAAAATCGCTTGAGCCCAGGAGTCCAAGGCTGCAGCGAGCTATGCACAGCAGCACTGCACTCCAGCCTGGGTGACAGAGAAAAAAAAAAGTGGATTTTGTGGGTGAACAGAAAATACGAATTCTTGAAGAGTTACAGAGTCATACATTAACATCTATGTGACGCCTAAATACCAAAAGGCAACAAGACAAAAAGAAAAAAACAATATGCCTTGGAGTCCACACACCCATTCTACAATATAATAGGTATGTGGACGAGGACAAAGTAAACTTCAACTGCTCCGATCTTAACTTCCCCTGTCTGTTAGAAGGGCCTAGATGGTTCATTTCCTGTGTCACCTGACACAATGCCCAACACAGCAGGCATTCAACTTCAGTAAGAGACAACAAGTGCCAAAACCAAGACTTAGGGATCTGGGCCAGATGCGGTGGCTCACACCTGTAATCCCAGCACTTTGGGAGGCCGAGGCAGACAGACTACTTGAGCTCAAGAGTTTGAGACAAGCCTGGACAACAAGGCAAAACCCTGTGTCTATTTTTTTTTTTTTTTTTTTTTTTTTTGAGACGGAGTCTCGCTCTGTCGCCCAGC
>NC_037675.1:105454422-105512417 GCF_003255815.1 Theropithecus gelada | reverse complement strand
ACAGAGTCTCGCTCTGCGGCCCAGGCTGGAGTGCAGTGGCCGGATCTCAGCTCACTGCAAGCTCCGCCTCCTGGGTTTACGCCATTCTCCTGCCTCAGCCTCCCGAGTAGCTGGGACTACAGGCGCCTGCCACCTCGCCCGGCTAGTTTTTTGTATTTTTTAGTACAGATGGGGTTTCACCATGTTAGCCAGGATGGTCTCGATCTCCTGACCTCGTGATCCGCCCGTCTCGGCCTCCCAAAGTGCTGGGATTACAGGCGTGAGCCACCGCGCCTGGCCTATTTTTTTTTAATAATTTTTTAAAAATAATAATAGTGGCCGGGCGCGGTGGCTCACGCCTGTAATCCCAGCACTTTGGGAGGCCGAGGCGGGCGGATCACAAGGTCAGGAGTTCGAGACCACGGTGAAACCCCGTCTCTACTAAAAATACAAAAAAAATTAGCCGGGCGCAGTGGCGGGCGCCTGTAGTCCCAGCTACTTGGGAGGCTGAGGCAGGAGAATGGCAGGAACCCGGGAGGCGGAGCTTGCAGTGAGCCGAGATCGTGCCACTGCACTCCAGCCAGGGGAACAGAGCCAGACTCCGTCTCAAAAAAAAAATAATAATAATAATAATAGTAAAATAAAATAAATCAGGAGCCGGGCGCGGTGGCTCACGCCTGTAATCCCAACACTTTGGGAGGCCGAGGTGGGCGGATCACGAGGTCAGGAGATCGAGATCATCTTGGCTAACATGGTGAAACCCCGTCTCTACTAAAAATACAAAAACTTAGCCAGGTGTGGTGGCGGACTACAAGTCCCAGCTACTCGGGAGGCTGAGGCAGGAGAATGGCATGAACCCGGGAGGCGGAGCTTGAGTGAGCCGAGATCATACCACTGCACTTCAGCCTGGGTGACAGAGCGAGACTCTGTCTCAAACAAATAAATAAATAAATAAAGGAGCTAGATGAAAGTAATCACCAGATAGTGGAAATCTGAAAGCTTTCTATGGTTAAGGCTTCCCAAAGGCAAAGAACATTTTAATAAGGTGTTGAACAGTCAAAGACACAAAAGTGAGAATTAAGTAAGACCTTCATGAGCCAGGAGTTAATGTGAGCTGTGAAGACAGAAAGTCCACGGCAGAAAGCACAAAGAAACACAAGGCAGAAGGAAGCTGGGAGTGATGCATGGCTCCCAGCCATGGGCTGCAATTCACAGGAAAGCTGGTGGTACACACTGGAGAATGCTCAAAATGGTGTATCACAGCCACTGAGGTTTTCTTTTTCATATGTGAAGGTGAAGACACGAGAATGTAAGGATAACAGAAAGAATAATCACCATCAAAGAGGAAAATACAGTACCATGTGGAAAAGGAGACATGGGGAAATCCATAAAAATCACTGGAAACAAAATTAATAAACCGTTCCCTACAGGCACTCCAGCAACACTTTCATCAACACAGTAAGATTCATGCTGGGACCCACAGGCACCCACACCATCTCCGGCAATTCTTGTCTGAGCTACCTATGATGTAGTCTGGCATTCTCTATTTCTTTTTTAAAGCTGGTGGTCACTACTCATTCAGCTGATTAAAAAAAAAAAAAAATGCCCATGTTCTTCTGCTGATTTAAGCTGATTTAATCATTAAGCTGATTTAGCAACACTCTCCCAGACTGGACTGCAGTGACTTGGTGTACACTAATTTTACCATTGAGTGACTATCTCTAACAAATACATTTTACCTGTGCAATACCCTATGCTTATAAAAGCCATCCCTCCCCTATGTCAAATGTTCTCTCACTAATGTCAGTGCCTCACTCAACACTCACCTTCACTGGGAAAAATATCATTCAACAAGTATCCAAGTATCCACTATGTGCCAGGCACTGTGCCAGGTTCACAAGTCAGCTCACCCCAATCTGAACCCAGCTCTGCCACCAGATTTGTACCCTAATGCAGTGCTGCCTCAACAAATCACACAAACATAGCAGTTTCAAACAATGCAAACGTATTACAAGTCCAGGTGAACTCAACTGGATCCCCTGCTTAGGGTTTCCTAAAGCTAAATCAAGGTGTTGGCAGAGTTGCCTTCCCTACTGGCAGTGCATTCAGGCTATTGGTCAAAACCAGGCCCTTGCAATTGTAGGATCAGTCCCTTGCAAACTCAGTCCCTTGCAACTGTAGGCTGAGGTACCCGTTTCCTTACCTGCTGTCAAGTGGGATCCAGTCTTTGCTCCTAGCTACCCATATTCCATTCTCATGCTTTTGACATGGCCCCTCCAAGCAATGACGTTTCAAATCTCTCGTTTCAAATTTATCTGACTCCATCCTGAGAAAGTTATCTGCTTTTAAGGGCTCATGTGATCAGACTGGGCCCACTCAGACAATCTAGCTAATCTTCCTATCCTATGATCTGTAACCTTAATTACAGCTGCGAAATCTCTTTCACCAGGTAACATTACATAGTTACAGGTTCCAGTGAACATCTTTGGGGGAGTCATTCTGCCCATCACCACCATTTGCTACAGGAAGTTGGACAAGTCACTTTACCACCAAAACCTATTGCTTCATCTACAAAATCATGAAATAATCAGTTGATGATAAAGCCATCAACCTCAAAGCGTTGTTGTGCAGATTCAATAATACAGCTATATTTAGCTGAGTGCCTGCTACATGCTGGAAACTCTGGCATCGAATACATATGCACCTAGAGCCCAGGAAGCTACTTCCAGAAGAATTTCATCAAAGCTAGCACTACCCATAGACAAACATTGCCTGTCAGTGGTTAAATACAGAAGTTAAAGTGTTTACAGCAATTTCACGAAGCAATTTTACATATGTTGAATTTTTTTTTTTTTTTGAGACAGGGTCTCATTCTGTTACCCAGGCTGGAGTGCAGTGGCACAATCTCAGCTCACTGCAACCTCTGCCTCAGGGACTCAAGCGATTCTCCCACCTCAGCCTCCTGAGTAGCTGGGACTGCAGGCACAAACCACCATGCCCGGGAAATTTTTGCATTCTTTTGGTAGAGACAGGGTTTCACCATGTTGGCCAGGCTGGTCTTGGAACTCCTGACCTCAAATGATCTGCCTGCCTTGGACTCCCAAAGTGCTGGGATTACAGACATGAGCCACCACACCCAGACTGAATCTAGTAATTTTTTAAATGGGATTAGTATGCTGTCTTTTTTCATTTCATTGCTCTAAAAATTCATTTTTATTGATTTTATAAAAGTCTCAGCCCATGAAGGCTAGAAATCGTAAAAACTTGTCCTTAGTGCTGAATACATCTATAGTTTCTGACAAGGTCAGTAATAATTTACTTCCAATATCACAATGAGTTATTTAATAGCAATGCTGTTAAGACTGTTAAGACTAAGGAGTAAGTGATGGACCATTAAGTAGAGGAGGCGGCCTACAGGATCATTTACCAGAGTAGCTCAAGGAAATAGTGTCAAACACACAGCCACTCCAAAGTTGCACAAGGGGTCTCTTGGTCCTCTCTGCACCTCCAAGAACCAAATTTACCAAAGATCCCAAAGGTGTACTTGAAAGAACTCTACAAAGGCTTGAAGCAACCCACAAAAGCTTGACCCAGAGTCTGGGCCTATCCATCAAATCAGACAAAACTAACAAACAAGAGTAACTTTAAAAAAGAAAAAGCCAGGCACAGTGGCTCACACCTGGAATCCCAGCACTTTGGGAGGCCAACATGGGTGGATCGCAAGGTCAGGAGTTCAAGATCAGCCTGGTCAACACAGTGAAACGCTGTCTCTACTAAAAATACAAAATAGGCCGGGCACGGTGGCTCACGTCTGTAATCCCAGCACTTTGGGAGGCCGAGGTGGGCAGATCACGAGGTCAGGAGATGGAGACCATCCTGGCTAACACGGTGAAACCCCGTCTCTACTAAAAATACAAAAAAAATTAGCCTGGTGTGGTGGTGGGCGCCCGTAGTCCCAGCTTCTCGGAAGGCTGAGGCAGGAGAAGGGTGTGAACCTGGGAGGCGGAGCTTGCAGTGAGCAGAGGTCGTGTCATGGCACTCCAGCCTGGGCGTCAGAGTGAGACTCCATCTCAAAAAAAAAAAAAAATACAAAATAAGCTGGGCGTGGTGGCATGCACCAGTAATTCCAGCTACTCGGGAGGCTGAGGCAGGAGAATCACTTGAACCCAGGAGGCGGAGGTTGTGGTGAGCCAAGATTGCGCCACTGCACTCCAGCCTGGGCAACAAGAGGGAAATTCTGTCACAAAAAAAAAAAAAATTAAAGAAAAAAGAAAAAGAAAAACAAAACCACCTTCTCAACTGTAAAAGGTGTTGGACTGGGGACTGAGCAAGAGTGATGGAGATACCCCAAGCTCAAGGTACTTCTCCCAGGGCCTTCTTTAAAGAGAAGAGGGAGCAGGTGTTTCTACTCACCAAATCTAGGTCTTTCCTCTAAAAACAGAGGACATCCTCTTGCCTTTTTATTTCCACCAAAATCAAGTGAACAGAGTAACTGATGGTAGCTACTTAAAGCATAGTGAGGCCGGGTGCGGTGGCTCACGCCTGTAATCCCAGCACTTTGGGAGGCCGCGGCGGGCGGATCCCGAGGTCAGGAGATCGAGACCAAGGTGAAACCCCGTCTCTACTAAAAAATACAAAAAATTAGCCGGGCGCGGTGGCGGGCGCCTGTAGTCCCAGCTACTCAGGAGGCTGAGGCAGGAGAATGGCGTGAACCCGGGAGGCGGAGCTTGCAGTGAGCCGAGATCGCACCACTGCACTGCAGCCTGGACGACAGAGTGAGACTCCGTCTCCCAAAAAGGAAAAAAAAAAAAGTGCCAAAACTTGGAAACAGGCCGGGTGCAGTGGCTCACACCTGTAATCCCAGCACTTTGGGAGGCTGAGGTGGGCAGATCACCTGAGGTCAGGAGTCCGAGACTAGCCTGGCCAACACGGTGAAACCCTGTCTTTATTAAAAATACAAAAATTAGCCAGGCGTAGTGGCACATGCCTGTAGTCTCAGCTACTCAGGAGGCTGAGGCAGGACAATCGCTTGAACCTGGGAGGGGGAAATTGCAGTGAGCTCAGACCGCGCCACTCCACCAGTCCACTCCAGCCTGGGCGACAAAGTGAGACTCCATCTCGCGGTGGCGGGGGCGGGGCGGGGGGGAGTGAACTTGGAAGCAACCAAGCTCTCCTTCAGTAGGTGAATGGATACACTGTGGTACATCCAGACAGTGGAATATTAATGAGTGCTAAAAGGAAAGCAGCTATCAAATCATGGAAAGGCACGGAGGAACCCCAAATGCATAATAATACTAAGTGACAGAAACCCATCAAAAAGGCTACCCATATTGTGTGATTCCAACTAGATGACAGTATGGAAAAGCAAAATCATGGAGACAGTAAAAAATCAGTGGTTTCCACGTGGTGTAGGGAAAGGGAGGCATGAGCAGGTGGGGCCGAGATCTGTAAGGCAGTGAACTCCTGTAATGCCTGACTTTAGGCGTTCATCCAAACCCACAGAACGTCCAGCACCGGGGTGAACCCTCCTGTAACGATGGCCTCCGGGTGACGAAGACGCAGCGATGCGGGTTCGCCGGCTGTCACGAAAACCCACACTTGACACAGACGCTCAGAGGGGAAACTGTGGGAGGGAAGGGACCTGTGGGACCTCTGCCCTCCGCTGCCTTCTTCTGGAAACCTAAGAGTGCCTCAAAAACTGGTCTGTTAATTTAAACATTAAGAACTGAAAGAAAACAACAACAACAACAAAAACTCTAGCTCAGCTTCCTTGCAGGCACCGCTCTGGGCCGCGCGTCGGGTTGTGTAGTGACCCCTCGCCCCGGACGGTCAGGGGTCCCTGGAGCCCCACGAGAGGGCACGGGCTCACGAGAAGGATCTGGGTGGCCCGAGCCCTCGTCGCCAGGTCTCGCCCGGCCGCCCTCGAGCCGCCTCCGCCCCGCCCGCGTCCTACCTTTCGAACGCAGCGGCCTGCTGGGCCGGAGCTTGGGCCAGGGCCGCAGCCTGG
This sequence comes from Theropithecus gelada, assembly GCF_003255815.1. Taxonomy (NCBI): domain Eukaryota; kingdom Metazoa; phylum Chordata; class Mammalia; order Primates; family Cercopithecidae; genus Theropithecus; species Theropithecus gelada. Next base: position 105,506,431 of record NC_037675.1, on the reverse strand, counting down.
GCCGCGGGACCGGCGCCGGGGGCCACGTCCTGGCGCTGAGCCTCCTCCCTGGCCGCCCCGGCCGGGAAGGCGGGCGGCGCGCCCAGCAGCTCCACATTGGTCACGGTCTTGCCGATGGTGAACCAGTCGTTGATCTGCTCGAGGGTGAGCTTGCGCAGCATCCTCAAGGCCCAGGCGTCGGCATCCCTCAACCGCCGGGTCTCCGGGGCGGGAACAGGAGACGGCGGAAACGCGCTCTGGAAGCCCCGCCCCCGCTCGAGGCCTTCCAATCAGAACGCGCCGCGCGCCGTTGTGGGCGGGCTCCGGCCTGGCGCGTGCTGCCCGCGCTGCTTGGTCCTCGTGCCGCCGACCCCGCCCCGCCGCGCTAGGCCTGCTGGGAGCCGCTGCCCCGAGCGAACCCAGGCTGAGCCTTTCTAGGGCCACAGGGGAAGCTTGACAAAGGCCGGAGGCTGGCCCAGGAGTCTGTTTGACGGGAGTTCCGGGGCAACCCCTGCGAATACAAGAAAATGTCCTCCAGTCACTCCCTGGCCTCGCCGTTTAGAGGCTGCTACCTCGGAGGTTTGTGCGCTTCGAGCATACCAGGGCCCTTCACGCGTTTCTTAAGCACCTCAGGGTGAGGAGATGGAAGGCAAACCAGAGAAGGGATTTGCGTTCATGGGTCGGAGGTACCAGGACATCCTTGCACCTAATATGGGGGGAGAGGGGCAAGAAGAAGGTCAGGAAGGTCTTGGAGAAAATAACGCCAGGCGGACCCCTGCAGGATACCGGCTAATGAGCCGGGCAAAGGAGGACCCAGGATTATAGGGGAGGATCTGGGAGAAGTTCTTTGGAGCCGAATCTTAACTGAATTCATCTTCCTTCCTAAACCTGTGTCTCAGGTGGTGGTGTCAGACTCACAGCTGGACACAAACAGGTGCGGACAGGAGGTCCAGGTGATCACATGGACAAAAGATACAGGCTGAGGTGGTCCTGGCCCATCTCTAGAAGGCGCAGGGTGGAGAACAGAGCCCTAGCAAACTCCCCAAAAGACGGAGCAGAGGCAAGAAATCCAGCAAAGGATGCCCAGGAAGGCAGCCACATGTGCAAGGGAAGGGAGGGTCAGAAGAGAGACATGGCCACCTGGCCGGGGTATGTTCCCCTCATTGCCCAGGGCAGGATCTGTCTGACCCATGTGGGCTCTCAGGAAAGAGCCACGTGGACAAATACAGAGATGGTATCGAGAGCATGGCTCTAATCAGCAGTGTGAAGCCCGAGCAGTGGCAAATAAGAGGGCGGTTTGAGAACAGGATAGACAGAAGTCAGCCAGGTAGGTTGAGCTATTGGTGTCTCAAAAATTGAACCCATAATCATACTAAGCCAGGAGTCCTGGCTCCAAATCCTGGCCTAATGAGCTCTGGACCTCATGTTAGGACTTTGCCAAATATGACAGCTTCCAAAAAGTGCCTCAACACACTTTGCCAGGAAGAAATAACTTGCTTTTTTTTTTTCTTTCTTTCTTTCTTTCGAGGCAGGGTCTCACTCCTCTCGCCCAGGCTGGAGTGCAGTGCTGCAATCAGGGCTCACTGCAGCCTTAATTTCGGGTGCTCAGGTGATGCTCCCACCACAACCTCCTGCATAGCTGGGACTACAGGCTCACGCCACCACCACACCGGCTAATTTTTTGTATTTTTAGTAGAGACAGGGGTTTCACTGTGTTGCCCAGGCGGGTCTCAAACTCCTGGGCTCAAGCAATCTGCTTGGGAGCGCTTGGCCTCCCAAAGTGCTGAGACTACAGGCATGAACCACCATGCCCAGCCATGTTTCTCAAAAAATAAGAAAAAAGGTAATCATAAAGTAATCAAGAATCATAAAGTATGTCATTCAGCATTGATTGGAAAATATTGTGACTTCACACTGTATGTGGAGACTAGGACATAATTCAGAATTTTACAAAATATATTGAAGCCACTTGAAGCAACTCCAGAACTCACTGACACTTGTTTTTCTTTGTTTTGTTTTGTTTTGTTGTTGTTTTGAGAGTCTTGCTCTGTCACCAGGCTGGAGTGCAGTGGTGCAATAGCTCCCTGCAACCTCTGCCTCCGAGGTTCAAGCGATTCTCCTGCCTCATCCTCTCAAGTAGCTGGGACTACAAGCGAGAGCCACCACGCCTGGCTAATTTTTTGCATTTTAGTAGCGACGGGGTTTCACCATGTTGGCCAGGGTGGTCTCGGTCTCCTAACCTCATGATCTGCCCACCTCGGCCTCCCAGAATGCTGGGATCATAGGTGTGAGCCAACGCACCTGGCCTGTTTTTCTAGGATGTTGCCATTCCCATGTGCTGTCATCCTTTGTTGATGTCACAATGAATACGATTTTAAGTGGAAGATGCTTTTCAGAAACATTTTCTGCAGGGCATTTTCTATATTCTTTGATCTTTTGGGCCTACTAGCTAATCCTTCTGAGTTTTGATTTTTTTTTAAACTGCAATCTGAAGATACTCTTGATGCTCCTTCGGAAATTTGCCAATTTGGAAAGTTGCCATAGTGTTTCCTGACCAAACACGGGTTAACATTCTGAATTATCACAGACTGAATGGCTTTGAGCACCCTTCATTTGATTCAGTAGTTCTCGGTGCTCCCCAGTCACTTGGTCAAGTTCATCTTGCATTCCTGTCCAAAGTTTAGAGTGAAAAGAAACAGCTTGGGCCGTGCGCAGTGGCTCACGACTGTAATCCCAGCACTTTGGGAGGCTGAGACGGGCAGATCACGAGGTCAGGAGTTCGAGACCAGCCTGACCAACCTGGTGAAACCCCCATCTCTACTAAAAATACAAAAATTAACTGGGCATAGTGGTGCATGCCTGTAATCCCAGCTACTCAGGAAGCTGAGGCAAGATAATCGCTTGAACTCAGGAGATGCAGTGAGCCGAGATCACACCACTGTAGTCCAGCCTGGGCGACAGAGCAAGACTCTGTCTCAAAAAAAGAAAAAAGAAACAGTTTGACATCAGGTAGATCTTCGTGGACTTGCCACATCTAGGCCAGAACACATGGGAAGGCCACTGAACCCCTAGTGGGCCATGGTATTTTGGGGAGGTTTTGCATATTTGCTTTCACTGAGCATTTGGAGCATTTGAGCTGTACACCAAAAAGGGGAAACTAACAGCTGAGAGCAGTTACAAATGGTGTTGGTGCCATTAAGCAGCACTCTCCTTAAAGCAGAGGAAGCTGTGCTCGAAGTGTATTGCTGTCTTCTCCAGCCTTCCTAGTCACAAGATGCAGCATTCTGAACTTTGACTAAATCTGCTGGAGTGGCTCTTTCCTTAAACATTTGGGTTTTTTTGGCCAGGCGCGGTTGGGTGGATCACGAGGTCAGGAGATCGAGACCATCCTGGCTAACATGGTGAAACCCCGTCTCTACTAAAAGTACAAAAAATTAGCTGGGTGTTGTGGCGGGCGCCTGTAGTCCCAGCTACTCTGGAGGCTGAGGCAGGGAGAATGGTGTGAACCCAGGAGGTGGAGCTTGCAGTGAGCTGAGATTGCGCCATTACACTCCAGCCTGGGCGACAGAGCGAGACTCCGTCTCAAAAAAAAAAAAGAAAGAAAAAGATCTGCATTTCTTAGGGTGTTTTGGATTTGAAACTAAAGACATTAAAACTCTCTTGGTCTGAGCACAGTGGCTCACACCTGTAAACCGACACTTTGAGAGGCCAAGGTGGGAGGATCACTTGAGGCCAGCAGTTCAAGACCAGCCGGGCAACATGGCAAAGTCTATTGATCTCAAGTCTAGTTGGAAGTTCAGAAGCTCTGTCTTGAAACAGCTCTCCATGATGTTCTTAAGTTTTTCCTAAATGCTTGTTCTCATCCTCAGCAGTGTTATAAGTCATTATAAATCTAAAACATTTTTACTATAGGACAGTGGTTCTCAAACCTGGTCTGGTCTCAGAATCCCTTTACACTCTTAAAAGTTGCTAAGGACCCTAAAGAGATTTTGTTTATGTGGGTTATGTCTATCAGGGATTACGACTGAGAAATGTTTTTACTTATTCATTTTAAAATAATAATAAACTCATTTGATGTTAATGAGTGTATTTGGAAAACATCACTATGTTTTCCAAAAAACATTTTGTGTGTGCGTGTGAGAGGAATGATGCTTTTACATTTTTGAAGATTTTTTATGTAAAATGTAAAATTCAAAAATTTTACATTTTTGAAGATCCCTTAGTGTCTAGTTGCATGAGAAACAGCTGGATTCTCAAATCTGTTTCTGAAGTCATTCTGATGTGATACCACAAGTCACATGACCCTGGAAAACTCCACTGTACACTTGTGAGAGAATCCTAATGAAAAAGACAAAGGGCCAGGCACGGTGGCTCAAGCCTGTAATCCCAGCACTTTGGGAGGCCGAGACGGGCGGATCACGAGGTCAGGAGATCGAGACCATCCTGGCTAACACGGTGAAACCCCGTCTCTACTAAAATATACAAAAAACTAGCCGGGCGTGGTGGCGGCGCCTGTAGTCCCAGGTACTTGGGAGGCTGAGGCAGGAGAATGGCGGGAACCCGGGAGGCGGACTTGCAGTGAGCTGAGATCCGGCCACTGCACTCCAGCCTGGGCGACAGAGCGAGACTCCGTCTCAAAAAAAAAAAAGAAAGAAAAAGAAAAAGACAAAGAAGGCCAGCTCCGGTGGCTCACGCCTGTAATCCCACACTTTGGGAGGCCAAGACAGGCAGATCACTTGAACTCAGGAATTAAAGACCAGCCTGGGCAACATGGCAAAACCCTATCTCTAGCAAAAGTACAAAAATTAGCCAGGCATGGTGGCACGTGCCTGTAGTCCCAGCCACTTGGAAGGCTGGGGTGAAAGAATCACTTAAGCCCAGGAGACGGAGGTTGCAGTGAGTGGAGATCGCGCCATCGTACTCCAGCCTGGGTAACAGTGAAGCCCTGTCTCAAAAAAAAAAAAAAAGGCGAAGACTATTTACTATTATGAAGAAAATAGTTTTGACCCACACTTGGAGAACTGCTACCCTAAGACAGAAAGTTTTCAAGCTTTCTGTGCAGTTTGATTTGACCGTAAGCTCTTTTCCCTTCCAGCAGGACCATGTTCATTGTTCATTCCTTCCTGCAATCTCATCCTTGAAAATTTTAGGACCTCCAGATTTATTGAGCTAAGTGGAAAAGTTAAGCCCTGGAAACTGAGGCAGGTAACATGGCTGTTTTTTTCTCTAGTGCCTGACACTTGCTGACTTGTGTTGAGATGTTACACATTAACCAGACTCCCCAGTCTTCATTCAAAACTAGGCTAAGTGACATTGGCGATGAGAGCCTTGTTAACTGTTACCTCTTTACAGCAGGATGCTAAGCAGTCAATCAAGTCTTCTATCTCTATGTTAGCCTTCGTATGGAAAATGTAACTCAGTTTTCAGCCCCTAATTTTGCCTGTATGAACAATCCTCACTTGAGCACTGATCACCTGTTTTTTTTGTTTGTTTTTCTTTTTTTGAGGTAGAGGAAATTATTGCTCTTGTCGCCCAGGCTGGAGTGCAATGACACAATCTCAGCTCACTGCAACCTCTGCCTCCCGGGTTCAAGTGATTCTCTGGCCTCAGCTGAGTAGCTGGGATTATAGGCGTTTACCACCGTGCCCAGCTAATTTTTGTTGTTTTTTTTTTTTTTTTTGAGCCGAAGTCTCACTCTCGTCCCCCAGGCTGGAGTGCAGTGGTGCGACCTTGGCTTACTGCAACCTCTGCCTCCCGGGTTCAAGTGCTTCTCCTGCCTCAGCCTGCTGAGTAGCTGGGATTACAGGTGCCCGCCATCACGCCCAGCTACTTTTTGTATTTTTAGTAGAGATAGGGTTTCACCATGTTGGCCAGGCTGGCTCGAACTCCTGACCTCAGGTGATCCGCCCTCCTCGGCCTCCCAAAGTGCTGGGCCAATTACCATTCTTTGGTGTTCGGGTGTACCTAGATGCCTCATACTTTGTGCTTGAATAAACTATTTTAACTGGATCCGGGCCGGGTACTGTGGCTCACGCCTGTAATCCCAGCACTTTGGGAGGCCGAGGTCGGTGGATCAGGAGGTCAGGAGTTGGAGAACAGCCTGGTCAACATGGTGAAACCCCGTCTCCACTGAAAATACAATCAGCCAGGCGTGGTGGTGGGTGCCTATAATCCCAGCTACTCCAGAGGCTGAGATCACACCACTGCACTGCAGCCTGGGCGACACAGCAAGACTCCATCTCAAAAAGGACAATTTTAACTGGATCCTAAGCCTTTTTATTATTTTATCTTGACACATCTGAGCTCGTTTTCCTTGTGCCTGAATAATGAACATTTATTTTACTGTGGATCTGCTCGTGATTATTTCAGTCCTAGCTGCACCATTTTATAAACCCCCCACCATTTCACAGACCTTGGTCAGAGTGAAACATTCCATGGGGGCTCCGGCCATAAGAAACATCCTGCCCAACCGCCTGACTGCAGGAGCATCCTTATCACATCCTGCCAGGCAGCAAGCCATACTGCCCAGACCGATCCAGCCCAGACCTATAATTACCCCAGCCTGGAAGCAGCAGTGAGCTCGGGCACTAAGCTGGTTACCCCCTCCACAGGTTTTTGCTGGCAGTAAACCTGCATTGCTGTTGAAGCCACCATCTCTCTCCTCTCTCCCCTCTCCCCCTTCATCCTCCGCGTGTGTGTGTGTGTGTGTGTGTGTGAGTGTGTGTGTCTCATCTGTCTTTAACCCTTGCCTTCCCTGCAAAACCTAATAATTTCCTCTTTTTTTTTTTTTTTTTTCCATTAAAGATGGGATCTTAATACATTGCCCAGGCTGGTCTCAAAATCCTGGGCTCAAGCAATCCTCCCAAAGTGCTGGGATTACAAGCATGAGCCACCATGCCTGGCACAATTTCTTCAGTTTGTCCTAAACTATCTTTATTTCACCTTTTCCGAATGCCAATTTCCCTGTGTATAGAATTCTTGATTGGCGGTTATTTTCTTTGAGATTTTATCTTTATCTTTTCTATGGCTTTAGTGTGAGATTTCAAGGTATTGTTTTGTTTCTATTTATCTGCCTGCTTGGTTTCTGTAAGACTTTTTGAATCTTTGGCATGATTTTTTTATCATCACTTTTGGAAAATTCTCAGCCATTAGCTCTTGAAATATTTCTGCCTCACCTCTTTCATTTCCCTCTAAGATACCAGTTACCCACATGATGGCCTTTCCTGCTGTATCCTCTTATTTTCTGAATGGCTTCTTCTATCTTGCAGTTTATTCTTCAACTGTCTAATCTGCCAAACCCATCCAATTTCTTTTTTGTTTTGCTTGTTTGAGACAGAGTCTCACTCTGTCGCCCAAGCTGGAATACAGTGGCACCATCTCGGCTCACTGCAACCTCTGCCTCCAGGGTTCAAGCAATTCTCCTGCCTCAGCCTCCCAAGTAGCTGGGATTACAGGCATGCACCACCACCACACCCGGCTAATTTTTGTATTTTTAGTAGAGAAGGGGTTTCATCATGTTAGCCAGACTGGTCTCAAACTCCTCAAACTCCTGAACTCAAGCAGTTTGCCTGCTTTGGCCTCCTAAAGTGCTGAGATTAGAGATTACAGGCCTCACAAAGTGCTGAGCCACTGCGCCCAGCCTCCATTCAATTTTTATTTGGCTTTTTCTTTGAGACGGTATTTCACTCTTGCCGCCCAGGCTGGAGTGCAATGGCGAGATCTCGGCTCACTGCAACCTCTGCCCCCCTGGTTCAAGTGATTCTTCTGCCCCAACTTCCTGAGCAGTTGGGATTACAGGCGCCTGCCACCACGCCCAGCTAATTTTTGTATTTTTAGTAAGGATGGGGTTTCGCCATGTCGGCCAGGCTGGTCTTGAACTCTTGACCTCAGGTGATCCACTCGCTAAATTGTTTTCTTTATGATTTCTAGTTCTCTACTGCAAAATACTTCTGGAAAAAAAAAAAAGTATCTATATAGAGAGAGAGAGAAAAAAAGAGAGAGAGAGAGCGCGCCACCACGCCTGGCATATATATATATATGTATATATGTATATATAGTTTTTTAAAGACTGTTAAGGCCGGGCGCGGTGGCTCAAGCCTGTAATCCCAGCACTTTGGGAGGCCGAGACGGGCGGATCACGAGGTCAGGAGATCGAGACCATCCTGGCTAACACGGTGAAACCCCGTCTCTACTAAAAAATACAAAAAACTAGCTGGGTGTGGTGGTGGGCGTCTGTAGTCCCAGCTACTTGGGAGGCTGAGGCAGGAGAATGGCGTGAACCCGGGAGGCGGAGCTTGCAGTGAGCTGAGATCGCGCCACTGCACTCCAGGCTGGGCGACAGAGCGAGACTCCGTCTCAAAAAAGAAAAAAAAAAAAAAAAAAAAGACTATTAAATCCAGTGTCTGAAGCCCCTGTGGAAGTTTTATATTAATCTGCTGAGAAGAATATGCACAGAATACAGACATAAAAATGTGCTGAGCAGGCCGGGCATGGTGGCTCAAGCCTGTAATCCCAGCACTTTGGGAGGCTAAGGCAGGTGGATCACCTGAGGTCAGGAGTTCAAGACCAGTCTGGCCAACATGGTGAAACCCCCTCTCTGCTAAAATACAAAAGCTAGCTGGGCGTGGTGACTGGCGCCTGTAATCCCAGCTATTCAGGAAGCTGAGGCACGAGAATCGCTTGAACCCGGGAGGCAGAGGTTGCAGTGAACCGAGATCGTGCCACTGCACTGCAGCCTGGGCGACAGAGTGAGGCTCCGTCTCAAAATATATATACATGCAGAGCCAAATAATTAACAATGCAAAGGGACAAGACACACCACTGAAATGGGAGACTTAGTCTTTAACATAACAGTAAAGAGGGTCCTTTAGGTTAACCAACCCTCCCGGTTTGTGTAGAACTTTCCTAGTTTCAGCGTTGAAGGTCCTGCGTCCCAGGAAACTCATCAGTCGTGGGAAGATGTGGAGGGTTAGCCACCCCACGGTGACACACGCGGGCACACCCCTACCGCATCCTGTCCCCGCCGCTTCTTGCCTGCGGCACCAGGCGGCCGCCGGGGACGCTGTGGTGCGCAGGCGCCGCTGGGGAGGCACTCTGGCGTTGCGGCGTAGCTGCTACTTCCGCCTTCCCGGCAGCCCCTGCGCGCGCGTGCGCGCTCGGTGACCTTTCTGACTTAACTGCAGGTTTGTGGTGGTCTGTGAGGCGTCTGTCCTGCGCCAAGGTGAGTGCGGGGACATAGACCTGGCCCCCGAGGTGCGAGGTGGCGGGGGCGGGAGGGCGAGAAGCCGCCTTGGCCCCAGCTGACCTTGGGGTCCCATTCCTCCGCCGGTACACGCCTGGTTTTCCGCCCGGCCTCCCCTTCTCTAAAGGGAGACAGGCCAGGGTCGGTTGCCAGAGGGAAGCATCGCCTAGGCCTGCGCCGCGTTTCCTTTCTTGGCGTTAACGCGCTCAGTGCGCCTGTATCTCCCACGCCTTTGACAGGGAGCGTCCCCTGGCCTTGACAGGTTCCGCTGCCTAACGCGGAGGCTACGCAGAGTTAGAGAAGCCAGAGTCCAAGCCAAGAACTCTGACTCCACATCCAGTCCCTTCTCTCCTTTGTAACTCAAGTTTCCGTGCACCACGCTTGTCCTCCACGTTATGCTGTACATGACAACTTGGGTGAGGCAACAGGGAAACAAGAGATCGTATGGTGGTGATTGAAATTGTATGGAACTCGCGGGTCAGACATTTCCCATTTCCAGTGTCCGGTAATAGTTTGCCCTTAATGTAATGTGCCAAAACTTTGCAGACTTAAGTGGATACACCTTTGACCTGTGAATAAGATGGATTTTTAGAAGGTCTGGTGCTGTAAAACTGACACACATTCTGCCTGGGCAGAATGGACTCAAGAAAGTAGGGGCCGGCCAGGCTTGGTGGTTCACCCCTGTAATCCCAGCCCTTTGGGAGGCCGAGGCGGGCGGACCACGAGGTGAAGAGATAGAGACCATCCTGGCCAAGATGGTGAAACCTCGTCTCTACTAAAAATACAAAAATTAGCTGGGTGTGGTTGCTGGCGTCTGTAGTCCCAGCTACTCGGGAGGCTGAGGCAGGAGAATCGCTTGCACCCAGGAGGCAGAGGTTCCAGTGAGCCGAGATCGCGCCATTGTACTCCAGCCTGACGACCGAGTGAAACTCCGTCTCAAAAAAAAAGTAGGGGCCCTCGTTTTATTATATATTAGGAACGTGTAGCCGGGCTTGGTGATTCACACCTGTATTCCCAGCACTTTGGGAGGCCCAGGCGGGCCGATCACAAGGTCGATAGATCGAGACCATCCTGGCTAACACGATGAAACCCTGTCTCTACTAAAAATAAAAAAAAATTAGCCGGGTGTGGTGGCACGCACCCGTAGTCCCAGCTTCCCAGCTACTCAGGAGGCTGAGGCAGGAGAATCGCTTGAACCCGGGAGGCGGAGGTTGCAGTGAGCCAAGATCGCGTCACTGCACTCCAGCCTGGGCGACAGAGCGAGACTCTGTCTCAAAAAAAAAAAAAGAAGAAGAAAGTGGGGCCGGCTGTGCACGGCGGTTCACGCCTGTAATCCCAGCCCTTTGGGAGGCCGAGGCGGGCAGATCACGAGGTCAAGAGATGGAGACCATTCTGGCCAACATGGTGAAATCCCATCTCTACTGAAAATACAAAAATTAGCTGGGTGTGGCGCCGGGCGCCTGTAGTTCCAGCTACTCGGGAGGCTGAGGCAGGAGAATCGCTTGCAACTGGGAGGCGGAGATTGCAGTGAGCCGAGATGGTGCCATTGCACTCCAGCCTGACGACCGAGTGAAACTCTATCTCAAAAAAAAAAGTAGGGGCCCTCTTTTTAGTATGTATTGGGAACATGTTACTTGTCCAGGCAAATATGGCAACTAAAGTCAAGGGGAAAGGAGGGGGAAAGGTATTTGCAAGCTACTGTATAGCAGGCCCCTGTTGCACTGGGGACCAAGGGTAATTTTGTAAGATCATACCAGGATGCCTGGGCCCCGAGCAAAATGTCAGGATGACTCAGATTCTTTAGTCCCTTCTTACCGTAGCCATTGTACCCTCCCAGTTTACTTTGCCCTTTTCCTTCTAGACCCTCATCTGACCTTGCTCTGTCCGAAGCCCCTAACTGGCCTAAATGAGGGCATCATTTTTAAGTCTTCCTTCTGTTAGAATCCCAGTGGCTTAGTATTAATTATAGCCATCAACTGGATATTTGTATCAATTATGTTACTGCTGTGATCATTCACTGAATTCTTTGTTGTTGTTGTTGGTGGGGGCAGGGGGGAGTCTCACTCTTGTTGCCCAGGCTGGAGTGCAGTGGTGCAATGTCTGCTCACTGCAAGCTCCACCTCCTGGGTTCAAGCGATTCTCCTGCCTCAGCCTCCCGAGTAGCTGAGATTATAGGTGCCCACCACCACTAATTTTTGTATTTTTAGTAGAGACAGGGTTTCGCCATGTTGGCCAGGCTGGTCTCGAACTCCTGACCTTAAGTGATCTGCCCATTTTGGCCTCCCAAAGTGCTGGGATTACAGGCGTGAGCCACCGTGCCCAGCCCATTCTCTGGATTTTTATTCCATACCAGGCACTAGGCTGGGTCCTTTAGGTTTCCTCTCTGAATTACATTGACAGCCCTGTGGGGCAGGTGGAGGCATCCATGTTTCACAGAAAAAGAAACCTCTGAAACAACAGCTAAAGGGACTTGCCCAAAGTTGAGAGCTGACCAGGGAGAGCTGGTGTTGGAGCCTAGGATTCCCAGGCTTCCAGACCCATTGGTCCTGTAGAATGCTTCCTTCCCAGTCGTTGCAGGGAGACAAGGGATTCATTCCATGCCTCTGAACTCTTCTAGTCTGGGGCTTCCAGAAACCTCTGGGTCTTGTTTGGATCATCTGTGACATATTCTCAAAGCAGGGCTGTTAGTTTCTTGGAACCTCACACTCTGTCAGAGCATTCAAGTACAGTTTGAGGACAGGAAATTTGAAGGCGGACTATCTGCAAGGTGTTCCAGGAGGACACAGTCACATCCTGCAAGGTCACACCTCAGGCCAGCCTTCACGACCATCCTTGCCTAAATAAGTCCTCTCATAGAGAAGAGAAGGAAAGCAGGTGTTGGAGGCAGGTTCTGGTCATCGGGAGCATGACGTACAGATTTGGTGTGAGTGCAGTCCTGCTAACCTCCTGCAGAACCTTGGGCAGCTTTCCCCAAGTACCCATTTTATAGGAGTGGAAAGCAGTGTAGGAAGTAAGTACGAAAAGCACTTTTAAAATGCTGTTAAAGGGATGGAAACAGAACTAACCACATCAGGGCAGTCCCTGCGGTGGCTCTGGCCTGGCCTCCCCGTTCTTGCCTGACTCAAGACACTAACTTAGTTCCTGGTTCGGTGCCCTGTGGTGCTCCTGTGTCCAGTAGCTTAGCTCCCACAGTGGGGGAGGAATCAAAGGGGCTCTGCAGCCCCCACCAGCTGCCCTCAAATCCCATCCAGGCCAGTTCCAGATTCTAAACTGAATTTTCTTCATGATGTTGTCAACACAGGAAACAAAAAAACCCTAAAGCAAAAAAAAAAAAGTTGTTAAGTTTAGAGAACAGTTTTAGAATAAAAGCTAAACTCTATGCTAGCCTCCAAGGCCCTTAAATGACCTGTCCCATCTTCCTTCCCATAGTCCAGCCATGGTACTTTATGTAACAAGCATTTAATACATAGTACCAGACACTCAACGTTTGACATAGAGTTACTCTATGTTATTCTCCATAACAACCGCTTGAGGTGGATCCTGTTTTTATCCCTGTTTTACAGATGAGAAAACTTAAGCGGTTTAAGTTAGCCAGTAAGTGACAGCCAGGATTTGAATCTGGCACTGTGGCCTCCCTATTCCTTCCAGCTCTCCAAGTTCATTCTGACCTCACAGTCTCTGCCGATGCCGAGGATTCCTCTCCCAGATATCCTGACCCTTTATTGTTTCTCAGCTCCTAAAACAATGTCTGGCACCTAGTACATGCTCAGTGCACATTTGCCAATTGTTTCGGTGATTTGAGGGCCGCCATTGACCTTTGACTAGGTTGGACTTGTGAAGGATTCAGTGCTGTCAAGCCGACAGGCAGAGCTGCGAAGTGTGGGAAAGGGCGAACACGGCCAAGCAGTTGGATCCTGTGGAGCCTGAGTAGTGATGTGAAAGGAGCAATGAGTGGGGCTCAGGTGTGGGCACAGGGAGGGTGGGGCGGAGGCAGCATTACAGGTCACAGCCAACGCACAGTTCGTTCGTTCGTTCGTTCGTTCGTTCTTTCTTTTTTTTTGAGACAGAGTCTCACTTTGTCGCCCAGGCTGCAGTGCAGTGGTGTGATCACGGCTGCCTGCATCTTCAACCACACAAGCTCAAGCAGTCTTCCCACCTCAGTCTCCCAATAGCTGCGACTAACATAAAAAATTACCCAGGTAAACACCACCACACCTGGTTAATTTTTTATGTTTTGTGGAGACTGGGTCTCCCTATGTTACCCAAATTAGTCTCAAGCTCCTGGACTCAAGTGACCCTCCCACGTCGGCCTTCCAAAGCACTGGGATTACAGGCATGAGCCACCACACCCGGCCAAAACAGTTTCCAAGTGAAATGAGAAGTGCTTAGATCTAGTCATTCCTCACAGCTATTTGACTGTAGTTTAATAGACCACTTCAGATGTTAAAAAGCATATTAAAATGAAAATGAGGGCATCTAATTTGGGGTCTATAGTAGAGAGTAAATTGTTTTTGGTTTTTTTTTTTTTGAGATGGAGTCTCGCTCTGTCGCCCAGGCTGAAGTGCAGTGGCGTGATCTTGCCTCACTGCAAGCTCCACCTCCCGGGTTCACACCATTCTCCTGCCTCAGCCTCCCGAGTAGCTGGGACTACAGGCGCCTGATACCACGCCCGGCTAATTTTTTGTATTTTTAGTAGAGACGGGGTTTCACCGTGTTAGCCAGGATGGTCTCGATCTCCTGACCTTGTGATCCGCCCATCTCGGCCTCCCAAAGTGCTGGGATTACAGGCGTGAGCCACCGCGCCCGGCGAGAGTAAATTGTAAAAGTAATAAAAAGCATTATTTTGAGACCTGCACGTATAAGCAAACTGTAAGTTCGGAATTTAATGGCTTTTCGTGATCAAATTCAGTAATTCATTAAGTAACTACCTTTATTCATTAAATAAGTTCTATCATAATTGGCAATTCTTATGAAGTGACCTCGTTGTCTTATGTCATCTGGTTTGTATTTAGCAATAGACTTCAAGATGGAGATACAGCTGATCAGCGTGTGCCGAGCCTGGCATTAGTTTCACAAGGAAATGACTATGCCCTGGCCATATTCTTTTTCAGCTTTGAATGTGACATTCATAACATGAAGATGAGAAGATACTGATTTTTCCATTTAGACATTAAAGTAATTTTCAGTTCAGGGCATGGCATCAGGGTGGGAGAGGTGCTGGATGAGCTCTGTGATGTAAGGAATGAGAAGTGGCTAGGATGGCCAAAGGTGGGAGGAGGGGGCCCTGGCGATGGGTTGAGTTGGAAGAGCTGTGGAAAGCATGAGTCCCAGGCCAGGCTCTGTGGCTCACACCTGTAATCCTAGCACTTTGAGAGGCCAAGGTGGGCGGATCACTTGAGGTCAGGAGTTTGAGACCAGCCTGGCCAACATGGTGAAATCCCACCACTACTTAAAAAAAAAAAAAAATGGCCGGGCACAGTGGCTCACACCTATAATCCCAGCATTTTGGGAGGCCAAGGCTGGCAGGTCCCCTGCGCTCAGGAGTTCGAGACCGGCCTGGCCAACATGGCGAAACCCTGTCTACCTAAAATATAAAAATTAGCCAGGCGGGGTGGCACGCATCTGTAGTCCCAGCTACTCGGGAGGCTGAGGCAGGAGAAACGCTTGAACCTGGGAGGCAGAGGTTGCAGTGAACCAAGATTGCACCACTGCATTCCAGCCTGGGCAACAGAGTAAGACTCCACCTTAAAAAAAAAAAAAAAAAATAGGCGTGAGTCCCACGTGAGTGCAGAACAGGTCTGACACAGGCAAGGCTCCCTAGTGGTCGTGGGAAATAGGGTTGAACTTACCAAATTAAAATCTTTTGGCCGGGCGCGGTGGCTCAAGCCTGTAATCCCAGCACTTTGGGAGGCCGAGACGGGCGGATCACGAGGTCAGGAGATCGAGACCATCCTGGCTAACACAGTGAAACCCCGTCTCTACTAAAAATACAAAAAACTAGCCGGGCGAGGTGGCGGGCGCCTGTAGTCCGAGCTACTCCGGAGGCTGAGGCAGGAGAATGGCGCAAACCCGGGAGGCGGAGCTTGCAGTGAGCTGAGATCCGGCCACTGCACTCCAGCCCGGGCTACAGAGCAAGACTCCGTCTCAAAAAAAAAAAAAAAAAATCTTTTACCAGTTAGGTGTAGAGCAATAATCATTCTAATTTTTAATCACTGTGTTTATTTTCAGATGCTTCAAAGTTTTATTAAAAATGTGTGGATCCCCATGAAGCCCTACTACACCAAAGTTTACCAGGAGATTTGGATAGGAATGGGGCTGATGGGCTTCATCATGTATAAAATCCGGGCCGCTGGTACGTTTCTTTATGTTTGATTTTTTTGAGGTCAGGAAGAAAATGATTTTCAAAAAGAATCACAATTCACGTTGTAAAGGAACTGTGGGGTTTTAACTAGGTATGAACATCAGAGCTACCTACAGTCCTTCGTAAAAATACAGGGAGCACATGTCAGCTATAAAAGACATTTGGGGACAGTGGGGAATTTTTTTGTTTGTTCATTTTGTATTTTTGGAGACCGTCTCTTACTCCGACACCCAGGCTGGAGCGCAATGGCACAATCATGGTTCACTGCAGCCTCCACCTCCTGGGCTCAGGTGATTCTCCCACCTCGGCCTCCCAGGTAGCTAGGACCACAGGTGCCTGTCACTATGCCCACCACCACCACCACCTGGCTAACTGTTTTTGTACCTTTTTTTTTTTTTTTGGAGAGATGGGGTTTTGCCATGTTGCCCAGGCTGGTCTCAAACTGCTGGGCTCAAACAGTCCTCCAGTCGTGGCTACACAAAGTGCTGGAATTACAAGCATGAGCCACAACACCTGGCCCAATTGGGGAACTTTGAACAAGACTTTAATATCAGAATTGTGAGTTTTCTTAGGTGTGAGAGTGGTATTACATTCGTTTTAAGAGATGAAGTCTAAAATATTTAAAGTATGGTTTCATGGTATGTGGTATTTCATTGCACCTTTTCAACTGTTCTGAATATTTGAAATTTGTTTGTAATAAAATTTAGAGGAGAAGAATAACCACTTGGTTCTCAGTAGAGCAGAGCAGTGTGGCCCAATCACATGTTACTAAGCCGTTGATTACAAAGAGGAAAGAGAAAACTTTATGCTGCGAGACTAGAGTTTAGGACGTTGTAGAGGGTAAGGAGCCCTGCAAATTTGAAAGGGCTATTAGCTGTTCATAGAACATATTTGATAGGAATTTTACCATTTCGTGGCTATAAGACATATTTTTTGAACGCTTCCTGAATTGCTTTACCTAAGCTACAATGCCTTCAGCTAAATGTTAATTTTGACAAAGGCATTTTTATAAAGCATTGATATGACTGATTTTTTTTTTCTTCCTTTTATTTTAGATAAAAGAAGTAAGGCTTTGAAAGGTAAGATTTTTGCTTCTGAAAATGGTTGGGAATGGAAAACACCATCATGTCTTTTCAGGACAAGGCATATCATTGTTCTGAATTGAAATTGATACATGGTTCAGTACATATGTAAGATGCAGTCGAAATGCTTCACAGCTTGAAGTTTGCTGTGCCTACTGGAAAACAGAATTCTGAATTTCTGCTTTTTATAGTCAAGTGGATCAAGTAAAACTTCCCAGGAGTAATAGAGGAATGGATGATTAGAGGTAGTCAATAGCATCACCAATAGGGAAGCGCAAGTGAGCTGTGTGAGCATGCTGTCCTAGAAGTTCCCTAATGATGTGCTTTGAATGGTTTTGGTTTGTTTTTGTTGTTTTTTGTTTTGTTTTGTTTTGTTTTTTGAGACGGAGTCTCGCTCTGTTGCCCAGGCTGGAGTGCAGTGGCGCGATCTTGGCTCACTGCAAGCTCCGCCTCCCGGGTTCACACCATTCTCCTGCCTCAGCCTCCTGAGTAGCTGAGACTACAGGCATCCGCCGCCACTCCTGGCTAATTTTTTGTGTAGAGTCGGGGTTTCATGTAGCCAGGATGGTCTCGATCTCCTGACCTTGTGATCCACCCGCCTCAGCCTCCCCCTAATGATGTGTTTTTAATGGTTTTGTTTTGTTTTTTGTTTTTGTTTTTTGAGACAGAGTCTCCCTCTGTTGCCCAGGCTGGAGTACAGTGGCACAATCTTGGCTCACTGCAACCTCCGCCTTCCAGATTCAATTCTCCTGCCTCAGCCTCCCAAGTAGTTGGGATTACAGGTGGGATTACAGCCGCAACACCAGGCTAATTTCTTGTATTTTTAGTAGAGATGGAGTTTCACCGTGTTGGCCAGGCTGGTTTTGAACTCCTGACCTCAGGTGATCCACCCGCCTTGGCCTCCCAAAGTGCTGGGATTACAGGCGTGAGCCACCGCACCCGGCCTTTAATGTATTTTGAAAGAAAGCGCCTTATAAATTTAGGCCCAAGTGACAATGAAACTGTAGCCATTTGAATGTTACACAAACCCAGGACTGGCTACATGAGTTTGAGGAAGAGGTGTTTCCCTGCCCCTCTCTTCTTTGCGCTGTGGGTGACCACTGCTGTCTGTTGTCATTATGTGGGCCCTTAAGCACTCTGGGTGTTTCATATAGAAATAATCCTGCTTTTCAATAGTATTGAAAGGTGTTGTTTATATTTTTGGACTGTTGATCAACTTTTTTTGATACTTGTTTAATAAATTACATCCACCTTGTTCCTTCCTTCTTAAATTGTATTTATACATGCATCTCTTTCAAAAGCTTCAGCGCCTGCTCCTGGTCATCACTAACCAGATTTACTTGGAGTACATGTGAAAGAAAACATCAGTCCGCCTGTAAATTTAAGCAAGCCGTGTTAGATGGGGAGCGTGGAACGTCCCTGTACACTTGTATAAGTACCATTTACTTCATGGCATGAATAAATGGATCTCTGAGATGCACTGCTACCTGGTCCTGCTTTCAATGTGTTACCCCCTCAGCCTCCTCCAGTGTGTCGGACGTACTCTGAATAGATCATTTGTCATGCAGCAGATGCAATCAGAATCTCACTGAGCCACCCATCATTGTGAAATAATTATCTCAGTTGTCACAGGAGTTGGTGATCAGGATCCAGGCACTCACTTGGATTCTACTGCTTAATAAATGTTTATTAAACTTGATCCTGATACTTACCTTGTGACCTCTCTGAGCCTCTGTTTTCTTATTTGGAAAATGGAGATGTTAATTATGTAAGTTCTAACTTACAGTTATTATGAGGATAAATAAGAGAAAGATTTAAACTATGAAATCCTTTAGAAATAAGGTAGCATTCAATGACATAGTAGTTGAAATTATAAGCTGTAGGAGAAAATTGAATCAGGAAATAATCACAAGGCAAAGTACATAATAAGCCAATTGAAAAAAAAAATAAAGCCAATTGATTCTAGTTAGGCTAGTATCAAATGCCTACTGCATAATAGTTATCTCCATCTGAGACAATTACCAAGATCCCTAAATTGTGTGCTAAAAAGATTCTAAAGCAGCAAGCATGGGGTAAAAGTGAGTCCAGTTTGAAATCTGGCACTCTACAGGTGGGTAGGAGAGGAGAGCAGCTGTGGAATGGGGGTGGTGGCTGCACCCTGGGTGTCCTGTCCTCTTGAGACCATCCTGTTTTTCATGTGTCTCTGGCATTTAGCCTCATTAGCTCTGGCCCATGGTAGATGTCCAACAGATGACTGAGATCTCTGAGCCTCAGTTTCTTTTGGTTAAAACCTGTCATGTCTTCCTCCAGCAGCCTCAGGGTTGTTGGGCTGTGTGAGAAGGTTGCAGGAAAGCATTACACAGCATCAGTGGAAGTCTGCGTCAGGTCGTTGTGAGATTCAGAGGGTTTGGTTCTGACACAGGAATCGCATTTTTCCTGTGAACACATTTTGTTCTCTTCTGCCTCCAGAAGATGAATCTGCTGTGGTACAGAAAGGCCCTACCTTTAAAATTATCCATCTGCCCAGCTGCTCAGGCTTGAGAATGCGTTAGAATCACCTGGAAGGCCGTAACACAGCGAGCTGGGCCCCAGTGTTTCTGATTGCACTACTGTAGGAAGGAGCCCAAGGACTTGTATGTCTAACAAGCATCCAGGATGTGCAGATGCCAGGACTCCAGTTGGAAAATTTCTAATGATACAAAGAACACAGGCCTGCCCTACCACAGCCTTCACATTCCACTGCATTGGCACCAGGCTTCAGCCCTGTGTCACGCATCTTAGTACATTTAGTCCACCTTAGAACCTAGCGAGGCGTCAGTACAGGCCCTGACTATCAGAACAGGAAACAGGCTGGGAGGCAGTAACACGCTACAGAAGTCACAATTAGCAAGCACTGGGGCTGGGACTTGAACCCCCAGAACCTGAACTCGCATCCAAAGGGAGGTGAGGACGGGTGGGAGCTGCCCACCCCCACCCCGCTGGAAGCAGAGGTTGGTGTGTCTGACCCAGGAGGGCTTCCCCACAAGGGCTGGGCCATTCCTCTTCTCCCTTTACTACTTAAGGCTTCCTTCAGCAAATTACCAGGGTAGGTTGGGCGCAGTGGCTCATGCCTGCACTTTGGGAGGCTGAGGCGGGCAGATCGCTTGAACCCAGGAGTTTGAGATCAGCCTGGGCAACATGGCAAAACCCCATCTCTACAAAAAATACAAAAATTAGCCAGGCGTAGTGGTGTGCACCTATAATCCCAGCTACTGGGGAGGCTGATGCTTGAGGAGTGTTTGAACTTAGGAGGTCAAGACTGCAGTGAGCCAAGTTCACACCACCACATTCCAGCATGGGCAACAGAGTGAGACCCTGTCTCAAAAAGAAAAGAAAGAATTGTATTTGTTATCCCAGAACTCATTTACACACTGAATCCCTCACGGTTTTGGAAACAACCAGGTCTTGTCCCAGAGGCAGCCTGTAGGTGGAGCCAGAGGATGTCACCTGGGCTTCCCCCTGGGCGAGGAGCACCCGGCCAGGAGGATCTGTTTAAAGGAGCATTTGGAGGGCAGTACCAATGGGTAAGAGGTATGCACAGAGAGCCACGGGAGTGGACAGGGCCAGTTCAGGAAGGAATCCCAGAGGCTTTTTGTCCCAGAGCCTACGCATTCATGCTGCTCTGACTTAATGCAGTGCTTTTCCAAGTGCACTACAGAGTAACCCCAAAGGCTGGGAGGAGAGAGAGTGGCTCCCAGGCAGCTGTAGGTGTCATTTTAAACAGTGTGCTCTAAGTTAGCCCCAAATGAGCCTCTGGGAGAAGGCGCGATGTTTCTTGTTGATTGTCACTGTATCCCGGGGTACACGCACCCCAACCAGAGGCTTTGGAGGGTGTGCTTCCTGCCACCCTCAAGGGAGTTGTGTCTCTATAGAGCTAACAGATCCTGAGTTCCAGGGTGCCAGGCCATAGCCTGCTTCATTTTCATCTGCACAATAATCTGTGAGCCCATACTATCACCCCGTTTCACAGCTGAAGAAGTGGAGGCCCAGACAGGATAAGTAGTTTGTACTAGAGGATAACTACCTGGCTAACAAACCAACTGGTTAACTGGTAGGCCAGGATTCAAAATCTGACCCGCTTCAGAATCGAGACTTGGACTGCAGCATGGCTTCAGAGAGCTCCTTCGCCTGTGCTGGGCGTGCGTTACCATTGGGGATGCAGTGGTGGTTAGTACACATTCCCTTCACTCCTTGAATGCAGAGTCTGGAGAACAGACCTGCAAACACACAGTGCCAGTGCTTGGTAGACACAATCCTGGACGTCTGTGCTGTTAGGAACCGTCTGATGGGTGCCAGCATCAGGCCTTGTTTCACACGGGCCTTCAAGCAAGCCCAGCACCTGCTCAACAGCCAGCTCTGAGCGTGGACCCTGCTTCCACCCTTCAGACAAACCAGCCACCATAAGGCATTTCTGGTGCATACAGGGAAATTTGAACATGGACTGGGTGTTAAGTGATGTTGAATTGTTAATCTTATTCGGTGATCATCACCACAATAGTGGTATTGTAGTTATTAAAGAAAATGTCTTTGGTTTTAGAAATGGAGGTGGAGGCCGGGCGTGGTGGATCTCCTGAGGTCAGGGGTTCAAGACCAGCCTGGCCAACATGGTGAAACCCTGTCTCTACTAAAAATACAAAAACTTGCCAGATGTGGTGGCACACACCTGTAATCCCAGCTACTTGGGAGGCTGAGGCATGAGAATCGCTTGAACCCAGGAGGTAGAGGTTGCAGTAAGCTGAGATCGTGCTACTGCACTCCTGCCTGGGCAACAGAGTGAGACTCCGTCTCAAAAAGGAAAAAGAAATGCAGGCACAATTATGTAGGTGTGAAGTGATACCTAGGATGTACTTTAAGATAACACCAGCAAATACTAGCCAGTCAAAACAGATTGGGGGACGAAGTCTCTAGATGGGATGAGATTGGTGATGTGTAGAGGGTGGGAGATGGACGTCTAGAAGTGCATTACAGAATTCGCTCTCCATACATTTTAACTTTTCCCAATAAAAAGTTTTTTAAGATACTTAAGAAAAAAAAAAAAAGCCATGTGATAGAAGCCTTTGTTAGTATTATACCTATTTGAGAAGCTGGCACTGTGCAACCCCAGGAAATGAAGATAATGACTCTGCAAACTTGCAGGCAGTTCTGTCAGACAGTGGCCATCTCATCGCCACTCTTCACAAGAACTGTATCCCCTGATGTCTTACTATAAAGAAAGACTCAGCTTTTTCACTTGTTTCCCTCTTAAAGAATGATTTAATATAGGCCAGAGTTAATGAACACCTAAGTCTAGAGGGAAAATGTCAGAAAACTCTCGTTTAATTAGGAACAAAAACTTATTTTTTAAACCAGGCACAATGGCTCATGCTTGTAATTCCAGCACTTTGGGAGGCCTAGGCAGGAGGATTGCTTGAGGCCAGGAGTTTGAGACCAGCCTGGGCAACCCTGTCTCTACAAATAAATTATTTTACCATTAGCTGGCCGTGACAGCTCACGCCTGTAATCGAAGCTGCGCGGGAGGCTGAGGTGGGGGCATCGCTTGAGCCTGGTATCCAAGGCTGCAGGGAGCTAGGGTTGTGCATTCCAGCCCGGGTGGCAGAGTGAGACCTCGCCCCAAAACACAAACAAACAAAAAACCTTACTTTTTAAACTAAATGTACAACTCTGGACTGAACTGTTTACTGTTATAAAAACTTTTTTTTTTTTTTTTTTGAGATGGAGTCTCACTCTGTCACCCAGGCTGGAGTGCAGTGGCGTGATCTCAGCTCACTGCAAGCTCCACCTCCTGGGTTCACACCATTCTCCTGCCTCAGCCTCCCGAGTAGCTGGGACTACAGGCACCTGCCACCACACCCAGCTAATTTTTTTTGTATTTTTAGTAGAGACGAGGTTTCACCGTGTTAGCCAGGATGGTCTCGATCTCCAGACCTCATGATCCACCCACCTCATCCTCACAAAGTACTGGGATTACAGGCATGAGCCACCGCGCCCGGTCCAAGATCCATCTTTATGTTTGAAAAAATATATCCCACTTTACAATAAAAAGGCCGAGTATTGCAATTTGAAAAACTTCCACTATACAACATCAAATGAATACTGTTTGGCTGAGAAAAATTTGAATTGACATGTCACTTTAAAGACAAAAGTCAGCCGGGCGGGGTGGCTCATGCCTGTAATCCCAGCAGTTTGGGAGACCAAAGTGGGCAGATCACCTGAGGTCAAGAGTTCAAGACCAGCCTGGCCAACATGGTGAAACCCTGTCTCTACTAAAAATACAAAAGTAGCCGCGCATGGTGGCGCATGCCTGTAATCCCTGCTACTCGGGAGGCTGAGGCAGGAGAATTGCTTGAACTCAGGAGGTGGAAGTTGCAGTGAGCTGAGATTGTGCCACTGCACTCCAGCCTGTGCGACAGAGAGAACCTGTCTCAAAAAAAAAAAAAAAACTCAAATAATTAAAAAAACAAATTTGACCATTTGGTATTTGAGTCTTAGAAGCCATCAAAAGGAGAGCCAAAGGTTTAGGCAGCTCAGAGCTGCAGGGAGCAAACCTCGGCCCTGGCAGTATTGTAACCAAGGGACCAGCTCAAGCCAATTAACCAGTGCTTCAGTTACTTAGCTGACGCAGAGCCAGAATTGCCCAGGCATACACATGGGAAACGCTTTAACCTCCTCATCCTTACCGGCAGCCTGGCCAGCCAGCTACGTTGGCGTCACCTGGGACCAGCTAGGAATGCCATAAAAGCTGGACCCACCCCCAGCTCAGGGAGGCAGAATTAAGCGCTGCCTCCATGTCCTTACGGTCCATTCACAATAAAGCGTTTTTGTTCTGTCGAAAGCTGGTGCCATAGTGTTGGCTTCTATGCATGTCAGACACTGGGCCCATTGCTGAGTAACATTATGTCATCCTGAGCTACACTCACTGCACTGGTAGCTCCTTGGGATTCCACAACCTAATTAGAGCAGGCAGCAGGCAGAGTTTGATGCGGCATCCTTGCTGCAGCATCCAGAGGAGGTGGGTTTCACAAAGCGGGAAAAAGTGTATTTCAGAGAGGGAGTTATTCACTACTAGCCATGTTTATAACCCCAAGCAGTTCGTGCAACCAAGACAGCTCACCAAACCCCACCAACACCAGCCTACCAACTATACTCTGGGGACATCTCTGTGAGGAAGCTGCAGGCTCCCACAGAGCTCGCCCTCCCTCCCCAGGAGAAAGCAGCAGCCGGTGCTGGCCTCCCTAGCCCTGCTTCTACCACTGCCACTGGCACCAAATGCAAGGCGTGGGGAAGAGGGTCGGGGTCTCAGAGGTTAGCCACACTTCCTGAACTTTGTGGAGTGCATGCCGTGACTCGGGACAGTGGTCATGGAGAGGAAGTAAACGATGCTGCTCCCACCTCAGTAAAAACTGTAAATTAGGTCATGATGTTGGAGTTGGAATATTACAAGTGTTTGTAGAACTGATGAAAATTAGGACTGGTAAAAGAAGAATACTAAAATTTAAAAAATCATAGTAAGCCTCAAGTAAAAAGCACACAGAGTATCGTTCTGGTTTTATTATGCCATGTAAAAAGTGTTTCTAGGCCGGGTGCAGTGGCTCACGCCTGTAATCCCAGCACTTTGGAAGGCCGAGGTGGGTGGATCATGAGGTCAGGAGATCGAGACCATCCTGGCTAACACAGTGAAACTCTGTCTCTACTAAAAAATACAAAAAAATTAGCCGGGCGTGGTGGCAGATGCCTGAAGTCCCAGCCACTTGCGAGGCTGAGGCAGGAGAATGGTGTGAACCCGGGAGGCGGAGCTTGCAGTGAGCAGAGATAGGCCACTGCACTCCAGCCTGGGCGACAGAGCAAGACTCCGTCTCAAAACAAAAAAAAAAAAGTGTTTCCATTAGTCGCAGTCTTTGGGGATAGTTTTACTAAGTGTTTGAGATATTGTGGCAATTTTTTAAAACTGTATGAACAAAATGAGTTTAAGTTACAGACTTTTTATTTATTTATTTATTTTGAGATGGAGTTTTGCTCTTGTTGCCCAGGCTGGAGTGCAATGGTGCCATCTCTGCTCACTGCAACCTCTGCCTCCCAGGTTCAAGTGATTCTCCTGCCTCAGCCTCCTGAGTAGCTGGGATTACCAGCATGAGCCACCACACCCGGCTAATTTTGTATTTTTAGTAGAGACGACATTTCATCATGCTGGTCAGGCTGGTCTCACATTTCTGATCTCAAGTGATCCGCCTGCCTCGGCTTCCCAAAGTACTAGGATTACAGGCATGAGCCACTGCACCCCACCAACTTTTTTTTCTTTAGAGACAGAGTCTCCCTAGTGTTGCCCAGGCTGGAGTGCGGTGACGCGATCAGGGCTCACTGCAGCCGCCTTGCTCTCCCAAAGTGCTGGAATTATAGGTATGAGCCAGTACACCCCTCCTTCCACACACATTTCATGAGCTCTTTGTTTCACCATACACCTGCCAGGCTTCACGTCAGGAATTCTGCCACATTAAATAGCATGTATCTCTAGTAGTTTATATTAAAAGGAGACTTCTAGGCTGGGTGTGGTAGCTCACATCTGTAATCTCAGCATTTTGGGAGGCAAAGGTGGGCACATTACTTGAGCCCCGGAGTTAAAGACCAGCCTGGGCAACATAATGAAACTCTGTCTCTACAAAAAATACTAAAATCAGCCAGGCACAGTGGTGCACTCTGTAGTCCTAGCTACTCAGGAGACTGAGGCAGGAGGATTACCTGATCCCAGGAGGTCGAGGCTGCAGTGTGCCGTGATCACGCCACTGCACTCCAGCCTGGATGACAGTGAGACTGTCTCAAGAAAAAAAAATATATATATATATGTGTGTGTGTGTGTGTGTGTGTGTGTGTGTGTGTATTTCTGCAAATGCCTTATTTGTGCACAGCCTGTGCCCTGTATTTGTGCCCCTGTACCTGAGATCATTCAGACAGGTTGGATTCAGGTTCCGGCTAGAGCTACTGCTCATTGCCTGTGTGGCTTCAGGCAAACTCTGTAACTTCTCTGGACCTCGGGTTCTCATCTCTAAATTAAGACCTCCAGAATCTCTCTCAGCTCTGTAATTCTATAGCTAATGGATTTGTAATTAACCTAAATTGCATCATCCAAAAATAAACTGTGAAGCAATTGTAGGATGATAGATGATAAATTGCAGATGTATGTAAAGGACATGAATTCATCTCTTGTAAGCCTGATACCTAACAAAGGACCAGGCATTTATGGTAGGTACTCATATCTTTTAATGAATTTAATTAAATAAGGATGCCAATTAAAAAATAATTTCTTAGCTCTTGGTAAAATAGAGTAAGGGATATCTTTAGTGACTATATTACCAATTACTCTATTACTAATGACAAGGAAATGAGAGAATGGTTTCTGACTTCCTGGCCAGGCCAGATGGAAGGACCATGCTCAGTGCAGCTATTGTGGTCCAAGAACCTGGTAGCTCTTTCTACTGCCAGAGCAGAAATTTGATTTAGCCTGTCCTCCAGAGCTAATCAGTCTGGAAGCAGTGAGTCTCCCATAACTGAACTCCAAGATACTGATGCTCAACATAGACTCCACTGGGTTAATTAACAGAAATAAGCCTGTTAGGTGGACCAGATATGAGACATAAGAAACTACAAAGAAAAGAGCAAATTTTTCCCAAGCCAAAGATGGGAAAGTTAAGAAATTAGGTATTTCAATGGAATAGAAAACAGAGAGCTGGGCACACTGGTATGTGCCTTAAATCCCAGACTCAGGAGGCTGAGATAGAAAGACTGCTTGAGCAGGAGTTCAAGACCACCCTCAGTAACATAGCAAGACCCCATCTTTTCTTGTGTGTGTGTGTGTGTGTGTATGTTGAGATGGAGTCTCGCTCTGTCACCCAGGCTAGAGTGCAGTGGCACAATCTCGGCTCACTGCAACCTCCACCTCTCGGATTCAAGTGATTATTCTGCCTCAGCCTCCCGAGTAGCTGGGATTACAGGCGTATGCCACCACGCCCGGCTAATTTTTTGTATTTTTGGTAGAGACAGGGTTTCATCTTGTAGCCAGGATGGTCTCAATCTCCTGACCTCGTGATCCTCCCACCTCGGCCTTTTAAAGTGCTGGGATTACAGGTGTGAGCCACGGCATCTGGCCGCAGTACCCCACCTTAAAAAAAAAAAAAAAAATGAAATGAAAAAGAGAAAAATAGGCCGGGCGCGGTGGCTCAAGCCTGTAATCCCAGCACTTTGGGAGGCCGAGACGGGCGGATCACGAGGTCGGGAGATCGAGACCATCCTGGCTAACACGGTGAAACCCCGTCTCTACTAAAATACAAAAAAAAATTAGCCGGGCGAGGTGGCGGGCGCCTGTAGTCCCAGCTACTCGGGAGGCTGAGGCAGGAGAATGGCGTGAACCCGGGAGGCGGGGCTTGCAGTGAGCTGAGATCCGGCCACTGCACTCCAGCCTGGGCAACACAGCCAGACTCCGTCTCAAAAAAAAAAAAAAAAAAAAACGAAAAAGAGAAAAACAATGGAGAAGGATTAATGAAACCAAAAGCTGGTTCTTTGAGAACGTCAGTAAAATGGATAAACCGCTAGCCAGACCGATCAAGAAAAAAATAAAGGAGGAAGAGACAATCAATATCAGGAATAAGAGAGATGCTATCTGGTCTTGAACTCCTGGTCTCATCTAAGGGAAACGCAGCAGAGATGGAGGAGGAGGGATTGATTACAAAAAGTCAGGAGGAGACTTTGAGGGATGGATCTGTTCATTTTCTTGATTGTGGTGATGGTTTGACTGTGTATGTATATGTTAAAACTCATCGGCCAGGCTCAGTGGCTCACGCTTGTAATCCCAACACTTTGGGAGGCCGAGGCGGGCAGATCATGAGGTCGAGAGATCAAGACCATCCTGGCCAACATGGTGAAACCCTGTCTCTACTAAAAATACAATAATTAGCTGGGTGTGGTGGCATGTGCCTGCAGTCCCAGCTACTCGGGAGGCTGAGGCAGGAGAATGGCGTGAACCAGAGAGGCGGAGCTTGCAGTGAGCTGAGATCGAGCCACTGCACTCCAACCTGGGTGATAGAGCAAGACTCCATCTCAAAAAAAAAAAAAAAGTTTCTAAAAATTCTATGCTGGCCAAGCATGGTGGCTCATGCCTGTAATCCCAGCACTTCGGGAGGCTGAGGCAGGGGGATTTCTTGAGCCCACAAGGTTGAGGCTGCAGTGAGCCATGATCGAACCACTGCACTCCAGTCTGGGAGACAAAGTAAGACCCTGTCTCAAAAAACTGTGGGACCCACACCTGCCACTCTCAGCCACACTCTGCACATGTCTTTCTGGGGTCACAAAGCTCATTACACATCTTCCTTGGCTGAAAGAAGAGCTTCTTTGAGACTCTGTCTCAAAAAAAAAAAAGAAAAGAAAAAAAGAATTTCAGCCAGGAATGATGGCTCATGCCTGTAATCCCAACACTTTGGGAGCTCGAGGTGGGAGGATCGCCTAAGTCCGGGAGTTCGAGACCAGCCTGGGCAACAAAGTGAGACCCTATCTCTTAAAAAAAAAAAATGGTTTGTTTTGTTTTGTTTTTGAGACGAAGTCCTGCTCTGTTGCCCAGGCTGGAGTGCAATGGTGATCTCGACTCACTGCAACTTCCGCCTCCTGAGTTGAAGCAATTCTCCCACCTCAGCCTCCCAAGTAGCTGGGACTACATGCGTGCGCCACCATGCCCAGCTAATTTTTGTATTTTTAGTAGAGACGGGGTTTCACCATGTTGGCCAGACTGCTCTCAAACTCCTGACCTCAAGTGATCGGCCCGTCTCGGCCTCCCAAAGTGCTGGGATTACAGGCGTGAGACACTGCGGCTGGCCAAAAAAAATTTTTTTAATGGCACAGTGGCACATGCCTGTAGTTCCAGTTACTCAGGAGGCTGAAGCGGGAGGATTGCTTGAGCCCAACCAAGAGCTAGAGACTGCAGTGAGCTATGATGGCACCGTGTACTCCACCCTGGGCATCAGAGTGAGACCCCATCTCAAAATAAAAAAAGTGCTGGAGGCTCATGTTTCCCCATTGCAGCGTGTGACCACTGACTGTGAGGCACGCTCTAGGATCAAGCTGCTGCAAACCTCAACAGGCCCTGGGCTGAAACTTGCCTGCTGAAACCCACCTCCTGCTTGTCTTCTCCTGTTTCCATAAGCATTGAGAAGCCTGCTCTCCTCCACACCCCCCAGTAAACCACCTGAGCACGAATCCCCACCTCGGCGGATGTGGGCAGCATGCAGGTATCCCAGGGTGGCCACCCTGCCCACACCACCCGCTGTGCTGTTCACATCACCTGCCTTCAGGTGACTTGATATCCCAAAACTGTGTGGGAACACCACAGTGGCCCTACCCGTGTCCTGAAGTATCCAGGAGACTGGCAGGACACCCGTCACCTCCCCCTGCCCCACAAAGGACTACTATGGGGACCACAAGGAGCCACACAGAGGAGCTGCCTGTCCTGGCCAGCTCAGGCTCTCCCCAGGCTGAGGACAGCCATGGGACTGATGGAGACACTCTGCTGTTGAGATTCGGGCTTTCTCTCTTTCGAAAAGGAGTGAAGACAAAGGCTTGTGTTTGCATCTCCTCTGTGGTCTCAAAGCTGAGTGGCTTTTCCAGAGAGGCCAGCACCCGCGGCCGCAGAGCCTGTGCCAGCACGTCTCACCACCCAGGCAGGCTCCCCAGCCCACAGGATAGCTCTGCGCCCAGCCGTGGGTACTGGCAGGCCATCTCCCCGCCCCACCCAGAGGAACTGAGGGGCTCGGCCTCACACAGATCCCTTCCCCGCAGCCCAAGCACCAGACACCAGCAGGTGGAGAGTGTTGTTTCCCTTGTGCTTGAGAAGGCGCCTTCCCTTCTAAGAGGAACTGCACATGTGAACGTTTACAAATCAAATTCTAACCGACATGGCCTGCAGTGGCGATTCTCAAAGGGTTTCCTGGGGCCGCCACAGCAGCATCTGGGAACCTGTCATAAATGCAGATTCTTGGGCCTCACCCAAGACCTGCTTTGGGTCCTCCGTGATAGGGTCCAGGGCTGTGTTTTAGGAGCCCTCCAGGAGACTGACGCATACTCAAGTGCAGCCCACGGACCTAAAAGAGCCTGCCTTTGAAGGAAGCCTGGAGCAAGGCCTTCTGCAGACTTGAACCACCTGCAGTTCTGCCAGTCAGCACAGCAGTTTTCCTCCAAGTACAGCACAGGGTGCACCCGCCTTCGGAAGTAAAGCCCCCCGGCCCAGCTTCCAGGTGTCATGAGGAGAGCGGCCACAGAGCGAGGCTGCATACCTGGGGCTGGGCTCGCATCCCCTCCCCTGCTGCCCTGCCTGCCCTGCTGCAGGAGGTGAGGCCCGGCTGTGTGCTCACTGCACCAGGCCTGATGACGGCTGGGAGCATTCAAGGAGCCACCCCTACCTGTGCCTGGGGCGCAGTTGGTCTTGTCCTAAACTCAATTTCTGGTAGACCTGGAGACGGCTCAGCCTCAGTCTCCCTCCACTTCTCCACCATGTGTGTCAGCAAAGAGGCTGGGCTTCCCCGCTATTTTCCCGCCCTGAGCTGAGCATCAAGCTGGGCCTCAGAGATCCTGCCTTTCTCCCCATGCTCTCCTCTCTCCAGGAGGGGAGGGACTGTCCTCCAGTCTCCAATATGGTACATATACATACATATATACCAAAACTAAGATGTAGCTGCCGTCGCTGCTGACCAGAATACCCTTCCAGTGACCCTTCCCACCTGAGCCGCATACACTCACCAGCTCCCTTGGGCAGACTGCAGCTCCCTTGGGCAGTCTTTAGGAGCCAGGCTTATACCCACCGCTCCCCACCTGCCCACCCAGCTCTCAGGTCCCAGCATGCCCAGCGGTTGAGCCAACACAAGTTGATGTAAAGTTCATCAGAAGGTGAGTGTCTGATTCTATGCTCACCACACAGGCCCACCCTCATCTCATGCAAGTGACAGCCCCAACTCCACTCCTCATCTCTCAGCCCGTGAACTGAGGCAGCCATGGAGCCTCGAAGGAGAACAGACTCCAGTATCCACAGACGCCCATTCTAAGTTGTTCTCACAGGGGGTCAAAAGAAGCTGAGATCTACCCATGTTGGCCCTGTCAGGACACAGTATCTTGGGGGAACCCGAGAAGACACTGTGGGCCCCAGGCCTCCTGGATCCCAGAACCGTGGCTGGCCCTGGACACAGAGTGGCCTAGGAGATCCTGGCTCTGTGTCCCACTGGGGCCTCCTGGACTCACTTCCCAGCCATCATCTCTCCTCCCTGCGCCTGCTCCCTGCTGCACTGCTCCTGTCCTCCTGACGAGGGTCACGATGCTGTGTGGGGCCCCATGGTACCCACACGAACTTTTGGCCATATTTCCCTTCTCCAAGGAGCCTCCCTCCTCTGTTCATGGTCCAAACCTGAATGGGACATCCGACTGGCCTGGCTCATTTTCAGCACAGGCCTATAGGTCTCCCACCAGCCTGTGCGCAAGCCGTCCTCGGGCCTGGCGTCCACCCGTGATCCATACTGCGTGACGGGCCAGGGTTTCAGGGGTTTCCTTCCCCACAGCTCTGCTCATCATCTCTCTCCACCATTGAGACACCCATCTGGGTCCCTTATATTTTGGTTTTTTTAACCTCCCGGTTTCGTGCAGTTTTATTTAGTCTTTAAAGGTTGACACATGGTTGTCAGCCCCAGCCCAGCGGCCCTGGTCTGGAAGTCCAGGTGTGGGTGGCAATGGCGGTGGGGGTGTGTTGGGCCTCGGTGCCAGGGGCCATCCTGGCGATGTAGACGCCTCCTCCCTGCCAGGAGCCCATGTTCACTCCAGTTCTTTCAAAGTGGCTGCAGGGGAGGTGGGGATTGGACAGACGGGTTTCTCACTGCAGCGGAGGAAAGCAGCCTTCGCTAAGCCCCTGGTTTTGCTGCCGACTCCCCGCTGGTTTGGGGAAAGCTGACGAGGGTGGCCCGCCACGCTCTGGTTCTCAGGGCAAAGTTCAGAAGGTAAGCCCAGCGTCCTGGCAGCAACCACTCCTGGCTGCTGCGTTACCACCGTGGGAGTGGTTAATAAACACCCGAGCTGGCGGTGGCAACGCCTTTCTTCCAGGAAATTGGTTCACAGGAGCTTTATGACCTGGATGGAGTCAGCCACCCGTTAAAGAGTAACGTACACCCCACTTTACACTCGGGTCCCAGGAGTGAGCATCCAGGGGAAGTGTTTATTTCCATGGATGAACAAAGCATCCTTTGTGGGAGACCCTGCCAGCACCAGGCTCTCCTTTGATGGGAACTGTCTGGCCCAGGCCCAGGGAATATGAAGCCTTGCAGCTACCAGTTAGCCACCGTGGGGGTGAGTTTATCCCACAGTTTGTCCTTGCTCTCCCCAGAGTGAGGGATTGAGTGGGCTGGCAGGAGACCAGAAGGAATCTACCTGTCCCTCCCAGTCCCCTGACAGGCCCACATGACAGGGAAGGAAGGCGGGATCTATTTTCACGTGACAGGGAAGGGAGGCGGGATCTGTCTCCACGTGACGGGGAAGGAAGGAGAGCTCCATCTCCACATGACAGGGAAGGAAGGCAGGATCCGTCTCCAGGCGGTGGGAAGGAAGGCGGGACCTATTTCCATGTGGTGGGAAGGAAGGTGGGATCTGTCTCCACACAACGGGGAAGGAAGGTGGGATCTATTTCCACATGATGGGAAGGAAGGTGGGATCTGTCTCCACATGACAGGAAGGAAGGTGGGATCTGTCTGCAGGTGGTGTGAAAGAAGGTGGGATCTATTTCCACATGATGGGAAGGAAGGTGGGACCTATTTCCATGTGGTGGGAAGGAAGGCGGGATCTGTCCTCACACAACGGGGAAGGAAGGTGGGATCTGTCTCCACATGACAGGAAGGAAGGTGGGATCTGTCTGCAGGTGGTGGGAAGGAAGGCAGGATCTATTTCCACGTGGTGGGAAGGAAGGTGGGATCCATTTCCACATGACAGGAAGGAGAGATCCGTCTCCACACTGCGGGGAAGGAAGGCGGGATCTATTTCTGCATGGCGGGAACAAAAGGCAGGATCTGTCTTCACATGGCGGGAAGGAAGGCAGGATCCGTCTCCATGTGACCAGAAGGAAGGTGGGATCTGTCTCCACATTGCCCAGCTCTACTTTGTCCTTTCTCTCCTCGTCTGGCATGAAGGCAATACTCATCCCTCAGTGTGGGGCCATGGCAGTACAGGTACCCCCATCTCCTCTGGGGTCTCACCACGCCTCACAGATCCTCCTGCAAGGGGTGCTACAGCTCTCCAAGCACTTACCCTGGCCTGCACCTTCAAGTCTGGCAGAGAGCTTTGCTAAAATACAACCTTCTGGGTCTAGCCCTGCAAATCCACCCAGCCCAGACCAGCCAAGGAGATGGGGAGCCAAGTGCCTGGAGGAGGGAGCCTGGAGCTGGCCAGTGCTGGATGATTAAATTAAATTCCTAGGATGGTGCATGCCAGTAATCCCAGATAGTCAGGAGGCTGAGGTGGGAGGAGCACTTGAGCCCAAGGGGTCAAGCCTACAGTGAGCCATGACCGCACAACTGCACTCCAGCCTGGGTGACAGAATGAGACCACGTCACTTAAAAATAAAATGCTCCGGCCGGGCGCGGTGGCTCAAGCCTGTAATCCCAGCACTTTGGGAGGCCGAGGCGGGTGGATCACGAGGTCAGGAGATCGAGACCATCCTGGCTAACATGGTGAAACCCCGTCTCTACTAAAAATACAAAAAACTAGCCGGGCGTGGTGGTGGGCGCCTGTAGTCCCAGCTACTCGGAGGCTGAGGCGGGAGAATGGCGTGAACCCAGGAGGCGGAGCTTGCAGTGAGCCAAGATCGTGCCACTGCACTCCAGCCTGGGCGACACAGCGAGACTCCGTCTCAAAAAAAATAAATAAATAAAAAAATAAAATGCTCCAGCCGGGTGCGGTGGCTCAAGCCTATAATCCCAGCACTTTGGGAGGCCGAGATGGGCGGATCACAAGGTCAGAAGATCGAGACCATCCTGGCTAACACGATGAAACCCCATCTCTACTAAAAAATAAAAAACTAGCCGGGCGAGGTGGCGGGCACCTGTAGTCCCAGCTAGTCGGGAGGCTGAGGCAGGAGAATGGCGTAAACCCGGGAGGCGGAGCTTACAGTGAGCCTAGATGGCGCCACTGCACTCCAGCCTGGGCGACAGAGCGAGACTCCGTCTCAAAAAAAAAAAAAAAAAGGAAATTACCTGGGCGTGGTGGCTGGCACCTGTAATTCCAGCTACTCCAGAGGCTGAGGCAGGAGAATCACTGAACCCGGGAGGCAGAGGTTCTATTGAGGTGAGATCGTGCCATTGCGCTCCAGCCTGGGCCACAGGGCGAGACTCTGTCTCAAAAAAACAAGAGGAGAGGAGAGGGGAGGGGAGGGGAAGGAAGTGTAGAAGAATCCAGCTATGTAGCCAGGTTGGGAAGGCCAGGAATGAACCCCATAGGATGTGATGGGGCTGGGGCCATGTGGGAGGCAATGCTGGCTCAGACAGAAGACGATGCCATGGCACCCCAGTGCAGGAGCCTGCAGTTGACCTCATTCCCTGTGATCACAGGGTTCTGCCTGGTCCAGGTAACAGCCGCGTCAGGCTGGTCTTACACTGTCTATTTTGTCGCTTAAGGAACCCACAGAACGGCCGGGTGCAGTGGCTCATGCCTGTAATTCCAGCACTTTGGGAGGCTGAGGCGGGCGGACCACTTAAGGTCAGGAATTCGAGACCAGCCTTGCCAACATGGTGAAACCCTGTCTCTACTAAAAATACAAAAATTAGTCAGGTGTGGTGGTGCACGCCTGTAATCCCAGCTACTCGGGAGGCTGGGGCAGGAGAATCACTTGAACCCAAGAGGCGGAAGTTGCAGTGAGCCGAGATCGCGCCACTGCACTCCAGCCTGGGCAACAGAGCCAGACTCTGTCTCAAAAAAAAAAAAAAAGAAAGAAACCCACAGGACCACAGGTAGCCTGTCCAAGTCACATGGCCAGAGCAGGGGGCCTGGGGTGTGCAGGCCTTCCGACCATGACCACGGCTCTGTGGAGTAGGACCCCTCTTCCCTAGCACGGACCCTTTCTGCAAGCATCCCGAGTAACACCGAGGCAGAGCCTGTCCGCCGCAGTGCCACTGAACCACCGAGCACTGGTGGCCTCCTAGTGGGACGGGAATAAGGTGGCCAGGTGGAGCCCAGCCCTGGGGAAACCAGGCCAAGGACGCTGTGCCAGGCTTGGCACCAGGGACACACCCTCAGCTCACCCTGAGTGCCTCTCCGCCCTCACCCTGGGGGCGCCCTGGCATCCGTGAGACGCATGTCTCGGACTGGAGGTGGGTCAGCTGAGGCAGGCGCATTTAGGGAGAACGGGGCAAGGCCCACGACCTGGCAGGTGCCCTCCATGTGGGGCCCTTGGGTGATTTCTGGCCGACAGGCAGGCCAGCACTGAGTCAGAAGGAAACTGCGCTTGGGGAGGCTAGAGGCCACTTCCGGGTGCCCTAATTAGCACCCTGGCCAGAGGGCCTCCGTGGGAAGCATGGCAGCTTGCATCCTCGGCCCGCCCAGTGACCTGGCCTTCCCCGCGTGTGCCTGGTCCTGACCTAAGTCTTAGAGGGTGGACACCAAGCCTCACACTGGTGTGGCGGTGAGGACTCATGATCTCCCATGGGAGATGTGGGGAGCGAGGCCTGGCCCCACCCCTGGTCCACTGGGCGTGAAGGGGCTTCCGCCTGTCCTTGAGAGCAGGGCTAGCCTGGTCACCTCCAGCCCTGCACACCTACCCAGCCTTGGCCGGCCGAGAAGGTGGGGAGCCAGGTGCCTGGAGGAGGGAGCATGGGGCTGGCCAGTGCCTGGGTGATTACTCCGAGTCCCTGGAGCACTCAGTGTCACACCCGAACTGCAGCCAGAATCCACAGCCTTCCCAAAGGACATGATCCCCCCACCCCCTCCACACGGACTATGGCTTTTGCCCCCGGGCCTGCCACGCCTTGCCTCATGCCCCAAACTGGCTCATCATGCCTGCCCCCTCAGCCCTCCCAGACCCTGGCCCTCACCGTGGGTGGCAACCTTTGACAAGTCACGCAACTTCTGGGACTCGACTTCCTCTTCCACAAAACGGGCTCGTTCCTGTGGTGGACATCCACTGTGATCTGGGGTCCCTCCGCAGCTATCACGGGTCATAAAGTAGATCTCTACATACTGACACAGCAAAGCAAGGGCTCCAGGGGCCAGTAGCCAATGGGAAAGCCAGCTTACGTGATGACAGACAAAGAGCAATGCCACTTAATTTACAACATACGTGCACACACATGCACACACACACTTGATTTACAACACGCACACGCAGGCACGAACACACAGGCACACGCACTCACAAGACGACAGATTCTGGCCGAGTGTGCTGGCTCACACCTGTAATCCCAGCACTTTAGGAGGCCGAGGCAGGTGGATCACCTGAGGTCAGGAGTTTGAGACCAGCCTGGCCACCATGGAGAAACCCCGTCTCTACTAAAATACAGAAAAAAAAAAAAAAATTAGCCAGGTGTGGCAGCACACACCTGTAATCCCAGCTACTCGGAAGGCTGAAACAGGAGAATTGCTTGAACCTGGATGGGTTGAAGGTTGCAGTGAGCCAAGATCATGCCACTGCACTCCAGCCTGGGCAACAGTGAAACTTCATCTTAAAAAAAAGAAAAAGCCGAGTGCAGTGGCTCATGCCTGTAATCCCAGCGCTTCGGGAGGCCAAGGCAGGCGGATCACCTGAGATCAGGAGTTCAAGACCAGCCTGACCAACATGGAGAAATCCTGTCTCTACTAAAAATACAAAATTAGCTGGATGTGGTAGCACATGCCTGTAATCCCAGCTACTCTGGCTGAGGCAGGAGAATCACTTGAACCCAGGAGGTGGAGGTTTCGGTGAGCCAATATCGCACCACTGCACTCTAGCCTGGGCAACAAGAGCGAGACTCCCTCTCAAAAAAAAAAAAAAAAGAAAGAAAAAAACATAAAACCACAAATTTTGGTGGGTTTGTTTTGAGACAGGGTTTCACTCTGTCACCCAGGCTGGAGTACAGTGGTGCGATCATGGCTCACTGCAGCCTCAGCCTCCTGGGCTCAAGTGATCCTCCTGCCTCAGCTTCCCAAGTAGCTGGGACCACAGGCACACGCCACCAATTTTTTTTTTTTTTTTTTTTTTTTTTTGTAGAAACGGGATTCTGCCATGTTGCTCAAGTTGGTCTTGAACTCCGGGGCTCAAGCCATCCACGGGCCTCAGAAAACCACGAATTCATATATGTCAGCACCACATGGGGAAAAGTCTGGCAAATATGCAGATGGCAAACAAACCAGGAGGGGCAAGACCAAAGGGTCTTGATCAAGATAGACTTGAATTTTATTGGTAATGCTTTAATTTTTTTGAGAGTGTTCAGGAATTACTGTGCAATTTTTTTTTTTTTTTTTGAGACGGAGTCTCGCTCTGTCGCCCAGGCTGGAGTGCAGTGGCCGGATCTCAGCTCACTGCAAGCTCCGCCTCCCGGGTTTACGCCATTCTCCTGCCTCAGCCTCCCAAGTAGCTGGGACTACAGACGCCCACCACCTCGCCCGGCTAGTTTTTTTGGTATTTTTTAGTAGAGACGGGGTTTCACCGTGTTAGCCAGGATGGTCTCGATCTCCCGACCTTGTGATCCGCCTGTCTCGGCCTCCCAGAGTGCTGGGATTACAGGCTTGAGCCACCGCGCCCGGCCTACTGTGCGATTTTAAATAAATGAAGTTTAAAATAGCGTCCTTCTTGCAAGGGTGTGGGAGAATCACATGCTCAGAGCCTGATGAGAGCCGTGCCTTTGGCCCTCACTCCTGTCTCCCCAGCACCTCCACTCCAGGTCATTTGTTCATTCAACAAGCATGTGCTGCTGCCTCCTCCATGCTGGCCTCAAGCTGGACCCTGGGTCAGAGATGACTCCAAGGGAGGCCCTGGCCTGGAGAGGCGCGCAGCCCAGCAGGAAGCTGCAGTGAGGGCTGGACTAGGGGAACTTCACCCCCAGCCCTGGGCACTGGGGGCCACTTCAGCAGTGTTGCCTCAATGTTTAGAGATGCCGGAGGATCCTGCAATAGTGTTCCTCGCGCCAAACACCGATGAATATTTTCTTCAAAAGAGAAAGTGTGTCAGACCACAATTAATTAGTCGCACAATGAAATACAGAGTCAAACCAAAAAGAGGCCCTAGAACCTGATATCCCAACTATGAAGAAATGCCAGAAAACAAATAACTTAAAGAATTTTTCAAACACCTGACCCCCCCCGCAGCAGGGTGTTCCTGGGGCTTCAGATCAGAACTCCAGACCCCCGCTGCCCTCTCGGAGCCAGGGCTGACGGCAGCATCCTTGGGGTTCTGCCGTTGGTCCTCCC
This sequence comes from Theropithecus gelada, assembly GCF_003255815.1. Taxonomy (NCBI): domain Eukaryota; kingdom Metazoa; phylum Chordata; class Mammalia; order Primates; family Cercopithecidae; genus Theropithecus; species Theropithecus gelada. The sequence goes on along the minus strand of NC_037675.1, from coordinate 105,468,294 downwards.
CAGACCAGCGTCCAGCCCCTTTCCAATGACTTACCCCAAGCCTGCCTCTGGTCCCAAACGCTCCGGTGTCCCTAAGCCAGCCAAGTGTGCCCACAATCACCCATCCCCGTGGGCACCTTCAGCAAACGCTCCCAGAAGCCCCTGCTCTGGGCCTGGCCCTAGGGTGCAGCCTCCAGCCACAGGCGCAGTTCCCAGCTCTGGTCACCTTGGCCAGAGGATCCCCCCCAAGGCCTGGCAGGAACGTAGGTGTGTGTCAGGCCTGGTGGAATGCAGTCTCCGGGAGGGCACCAGGAAAAACAAGTTCCAGGGCAACCTCCCAGGAGGCCTCACCTGCCGCCAGGGTCTGCGGGGCTCCGGAGCACCCGGGAAGAATTGCTGTCTGCAGACAGCAGCGCCTGGTGCACAGGGTCAGGGCCTGGAGAGCAGAGCTGTGGCAGGAGCTGAGGCTGGGGAGGGCATGGAGCCCGGTTACAGGGCAGAGGAGGAGGCTGCCTGGGCAGGCCAGAATGACACCAGCAATGGGCAGGGGAAGCCTAGGACCAGAGACACCCTTGGCAGGTGGGAGGGAACCAGTGCCCAGGCCAGAGCCTGAGGCTGGGAAATAGGTCCTGGCTGAGGCCTGGCAGTAAAAAGCAAGTGTAGAGGCCAGAGTCACAGGATCCGGCATTCACGGGCTCAGCCTACCTGCCAGATGCTGGAGAACACTGGACACTGGGCACCTGAGGCTCCCCCGATGCACCCATGGGAAGGCAGGGCTTGCAGGCAGCCTCAGTGGGTGTGAGAACCAGAGGGCAAGAAAGGCAGGAGCCCCCAGTGCCACACAGGGTGGTGTTGCTGCGTGCCAGGCTCTGTGCTGAGCTCCAAGCAGGCCAGGGCATAGCCTTCTCAGGACCCTGGCCAGGAAGTATGGCCTCTGGGAGCCAGGCTGGGTGGGCCTTGCCCCAAGGTGGACACTGCTAACCCTACTCCACCTGCCCCAGGATCACGGCCAGCATTCACAGACCAGCACACTCAGCTCAGTTAATCTCACAGCAGCTTGGGAGGTAGACAAGGTCATTCTCCCCACTTTCCAGGATGAGGAAATGAGGCTCCGAGAGGGGAAGTGACCTGGCCATGGGCGCACAGCTAGCGTTCAGCAGAGCCCGCATTCAGACCCGCAGACCATCTGAAGCCAGAGTCCCAGCTCCTTGCACCCCACTGTGCCACCCACCCCAAAGCAGTGTGAGAACAGGAGCCCCCGCCCAGGGTCGGGCTGCAGACCCTCCGCACCTCCCACTTCCCAGCTGCTGACACTTTGTTGCCTAGACCTGTTGCCCGTGTGGCAGTACAGATGGGCTGTCTGGCATCACACAACACCAGGTTCAAGTCAGATTCGGCCACTTAACAATGTGTGACTGAGTCAGCGAACTTCATCTCCACCCCAAGCCTCGGTTCCTCATCTGTCAAATGGGGTTGTAATGTCCACATCAGCAGGCCATGGTGAGACTGCCTGAGAATGAACTGAGGTGACCATGCTCCTCTGGATACTACAATTTGAGATGGTGGGGTGTGTGTTGAGGGGAGGGGGTCAGCCCTAAAATCAGGGCCAGGAAAACAGTCACAGCGCAGGCACTCTGCAGGCCTCCTGCCTAAGCTCTGGGCTCCCCAGAGAAGCCTTGCGCCCAGCCCACCCAGAATGGGCTTTCAGGGGCCTTCCCATGAGAGAGAGGGGCCCTGTGCTCCCAGTGGCCTCCTCGATCGCTGGGGAGACTCCAGGCTGTCAGAGCAGCTCTAGGGTCCATGCCTCCAACCCCATCCCCAGACCCACAGCAGGAGATGGCTGAAGAAACAAGGCTGGCCTGGGGTGGGGCCTGGCTGCCCTACCCAGTTGTCTAGAAAGTACCCGAATTTTTGGTCAGCTTTAGGTCGGAAGGGACTGGGGCTCACTGAGTCTCTGCCAATGGCCTTGCCAGCGCTGTGTCTGAGGGACATTGACTAAATCCTTTTTGCTGTCACTGCTGCTGATGCTGATTAATTGCAACTAGGCAAGTCACCGCCCCATCCACTAACTGGAGCAAATACCACCACCCACGCGGTGCTTAAGTGAACATGTACCGCCTCGGTAATCAGAAAATAACAACAGGACGCTTTACAAACAATAATGTAATAGCCCCCGGTCCAGCTGGGGCGGACAGATGATAAGATGGTGCTGCGGGCGGGGCTTGGGGAACTCCCGGTGAGATCAGTGTCTCCGTGTCCAGGCCTGACCACCCCGACCACAGGCACTGGCGTTCCACCCGCGGCTGAGCCTCCAACCCTGAGGAAGTCCACGCATTCCTCGGCTTCCACTGCAGTGCAGCGTCCTGCCCCGCCCTGCCCAGGGGCTGTACGGGCCCCCATTCTTCCCATCTCAGCCCTTTGCCCCAGGTCCCCCGCTGAGGCTGTGTGACGGCTCCCTCCGCCAGGAAGGAAAAAGAGACCCTGCTTCCCCCTTGCCCTTGGTGTCCAGGCAGCGTGAGTGGATCGGGTCCTCGGGCAGCACCCCACTGAGCCACATGCGTGATCCCTCAGTCCCAGACCAACGTGTGCACTGGCGGCCTATTTCCCCAGTGTACACAGGAGCTTGCAGAGCTGGGCAGGGGGCGAGGTGAGTCATGTTCTCCTGGGGCAGAGCATTGAGGGCCACCGCCTCTAAGGGCCCACCAGCCCTCTGCAAGGCTGCCGCCTGACTCACCACAGTGCCATCTGGGGAGCTGGCTGGCTGCACCCTGCACCCTCGTCCCAGCCATGGGAGCTTGGACCCTCTAAGAGGCTTTCCCAAGAGCCTTAGAGGCCACAGCCATTTGCATTGTATGAGGATTTTGGTTTTAAAAAAAAAAAAGAAGCCAGGCGCAGTGACTCATGCCTGTAATCTCAGCACTTTGGGAGGCCGAGGCAGGCAGAGAATGCCGTCAGGATAGCAAGACCATCCTGGCTAATACGGTGAAACTCCGTCTCTACTGAAAATACAAAAAATTAGCCAGGCGCGGTGGTGGGCGCCTGTAGTCCCAGCTACTGGGGAGGCTGAGGCAGGAGAATGGTGTGGACCCAGGAGGCGGAGCTTGCAGTGAGCTGAGATTGCGCCACTGAGCGCCAGCCCAGGCAACAGAGCGAGACAGTGAGGAAAAAAAAAAAAAAAAAAAAAAAAGCCGGACGCAGTGGCTCACGCCTGTAATCCCAGCACTTTGGGAGGCCGAGGCGGGCAGATCACCTGAGGTCAGGAGTTCGAGACCAGCCTCAACATGGAGAAACCCAGTCTCTACTAAAAATACAAAATTAGCCAGGCGTGGTGGTGCATGCCTGTAATCCCAGCTACTCGGGAGGCTGAGGCAGGAGAATTGCTTGAACCTGGGAGGTGGAGGCTGCGGTGAGCCGAGATCACGCCATTGCACTCCAGCCTGGGCAACAAGAGCGAAACTCCGTCTCAAAAAAAAAGAAAAGAAGGGCCGGGCGCGGTGGCTCACGCCTGTAATCCCTGCACTTTGGGAGGCCGAGGCGGGCGGATCACGAGGTCAGGAGATCGAGACCATCCTGGCTAACACGGTGAAACCCCGTCTCTACTAAAATACAAAAAAAATTAGCCAGGCGCGGTGGCGGGCGCCTGTAGTCCCAGCTACTCGGGAGGCTGAGGCAGGAGAATGGCGCGAACCCGGGAGGCGGAGCTTGCAGTGAGCCGAGATGGTGCCACTGCACTCCAGCCTGGGCGACAGAGTGAAGACTCCGCCTCAAAAAAAAAAAAAAAAAAAAAAAGAAAAGAAGAAGAAGGGGAGAGCTTGCCAAATCAAACACCGTGATATGCCTGGAAGTTTACATTTCACAGTGCAGCCTTTCACTTGAGAACTCCACATGTAACTCACTGGAAGGTGGTTTACAGTTGAGGCCTTTGGTGAGGGAGGCTCCAGGCATGGCCCTGCCTCCTGCTCTGTGCCTGCAATTCCCATGGACCTGAACTTGGACTTCAGCCCCTGTGTCTCTCAGCCGTGAGGCCCAGCATAGGCTCTGGGGAACAGAAGGTGGACAGAGGGACGGCCGCTGGGAAGCGTGGCAGGTGCTTCCTGTCCCTGCCAGGACACCACTGGCTGTGATGTCACTCTTGTGCTCTGGCCTGGTAGCGACAGCTCTGGTCATGACCCACTTCCCCTCAGGTGACTCACCTGCACCTTCTGCTCCTCAGGTCATTATCAAGCATGACTCACCTTCAGTACCAGCTGAGCGAGGCCCAGAAGATGACCGACTCCATGGGGACCTGAGGTCAGGAGGCAAACGTGCAAGTGGTTTACGCCAGTAATCCAACACTTTGGGAGGCTGAGGCAGGAGGATCACTTGAGTCCAGGAGTTTGAGACCAGCCTGGGCAACATAGTGAGACCAAAAAATATAAAAATTAGCCGGGCATGATAGCACACGCCTGTGGTCCCAGCTACTCAGGAGGCCGAGGTGGGAGGATCACTTGAGCCCAGGAGGTCAAGGTTGCAAATCACAGCACTGTACTCCAGCCTGGGTGACAGAGGAAGACCCAGTCTCAAAAAGAAAAAAGGAGACAAACATCACCAGGGGCCATCCTGCAGGAGCTTGGGGAGCTTCTGCTGCTGCCTCCTAGAGACCTTCTTCCTGCAGGGGTGTGGCCCTTTACAGTTTGCCCAACAGGTCCCCCCGTCCCCGTTCTCTCATGGAGGCTCTGGAGGGGACTTGATGGCCTAGTCAGCAGGGCGGCCAGAATGCACGGCCAGTCTCCTAACTCTGAGCCCAGGGCCCTTTGGGTCGGCCAGGCTCAGCCTGAGCTGAGGGGAGAGGGAGGAGAGCCAGAGGCCCCACCAGAGGGTGAGAGGAGTGAGGGCACCAGCCAGGGCAGACGCACAGCAGGTGCCAGGCCTGGAAGGCATTCATGAGCCCCTCACCTACCTGGCAGGGAAAGGTTAGAGGTCAGAGGCAGCTGAGGAGGGCACAGCCTGTCTGGGTAGATGAGGGGGCAGAGGTGAGAAGGCACCATCCACCCTCCAGCTGGATGGGGCGGGAGACCGAGCTCAGGAGCTCTGAACTCTTGTCTCACAGCCCTGGCAGTACCTGTCACCACAGGTGGAGGCTCAGGTGCGGACGGTGTGCTCACACCCTCCTGGCTGGGAAGTCTCCTGGGCCTTGGCTTCAGGCTCCTCAAGGTCCCATCTGCTGGCTCCCAGGCGGAGGAGATGCCTGGCCTGTGGTGAGAGGGTGCGGCCCGGGTCCCCCAGCCCCCACTCCACCTCACTGTGCCAGTTTCAGCTCCGTCAGGCGGGGCCTGGCTGGTCCGCCTCTCCCCAGAGAATCCCAGTGCCCCCTCCACGGTGTCCAGCCCAGACGCCTTGGTGGCCCAGGGGTACCCAGAGAGCAAAGGGGAGGGAGGTTCAGGGGGCAGCCAGGCTGGGGTTAGGCCTGCGGAAGCCCACCCTCAAGCCTCCAGGCAGATGGAAGGCGTGGCACTGCCGCCCCCGGTCCTGCTCAGCCTGGCTGGAGCGTCTATTCTTATATCCACACTTCCTGCTTCTTTTCCGGTTCTAGGTAAAGGCTGAGGGGCTCTATGGGGCTGGCTTCTCACACAAGCCTGATCCTGCTTTCTGGAGAGAACCATGAAATGGGGGGCTCCTACACGCCTCCCCAGAGAGGCTTGGGGATGCCTCTGCTTACCCCTGCCAAGGGCGGGCCCCTGAGGAGTCTGCAGCAGCCGCTGCCCACATGTCTGTCTGTCCTGCGCCCCACACTCCCCACCCCCAGATGCATTCTGTCACGTGGCGTCCCGCCAGACCCCGAGGAACCCAAGAGGAAGGAAGGAGTGGGCTGGAGAAATCAGGAGGAGACTGCTTCGCCTTTTGGTTTGTTTGTCTGTTTTCACTAGAGAGAGGGTCTCTCTGTGTTACCCACACCGGAGTGCAGGAGCTGTTCACAGGCATGATCAGAGCACCACAGCCTTAAACAGGAATCCTGGGCGCAAGTGATTCTCCCGCTTCAGCCTCCCGAGTAGCTGGGACTTTGGGCGTGCAACACCATGCCTGGCCTGGTGTTCTTTAAAAAGAACAATATTCTGAACTTTATCTCTGGGTCCCTTGGCTGTGGATCCACAGAACCGGGGTTCGCGTCTCTCTCACTTGGGGGCAATCTCAGTGCCTTCACCTGTGAAATGGGTTCCCGCTGCGGCAGTGACAACTGATACGGCCCGGCTGGGTTCACAGGTCACAGCCATGGGGGGACGGCAGCCATCAGTTCTTTCGGCCACCAGCATTCAGACACCAGTTCGGGGCAACTCAGGCAAAAAGAAGACTCTCCCGGAAGGGGGTGGGGTGTCTCCAGGTGAAAGGGGGGCTCACCTTTCCAGTCTACAGCCTTGAAACTGGGGCCACCTCTAGGCCGGTCAATGTCTCCCTGAGGCACAGCCAGCTCAGTGCTGGGGCTCGTGATATTTTCAGGGAGCTCATGGAAATGATTTTATTTATTCTAAAATCGGGAGAAAATGGACTTTCAGGTTGAAGGAAATGTTTGTATGTGGACTATTAACATATTCATTGTTCCACCAATGCAGTTACGGCCCTTTCTCACACCCTCCCCACAAACTGGGGCCTCCTCCCCGACCCGTCAGGCTTCAGGAGGAGAGTCTGACCCTCAGCTAGAGTCAGGGTCTACTGGGGGACCAATCAGCTGAAGCCCGTGGGACAGGACGACCCGGTCCAGACTTGGGCCACTCCATGTCAGGGACATTCCTGGAGAATGGGAGTGGCTGGGAGCTCCCACAGTGGGCTCTACCCTACCGTTGTGGTCCCCTGTGGTGGCTGCCATCAGAGTCTCCCACCTCCAGTCTCAGCCATGCCCTTGGTCTGCCCTTTGCCCTCTCACAGGTGGGCACCCACATGCAGGAACCTCAGGGCTGCAGGCAAGGGCAGGGTGCTGGCCCACTGGAACAGGCCAGCAGAGACGGCTGTGGCCATGACCGCCTTCAAGGTCAGCACCACCAGCCCTGACCTTGGCTGAGGGAGGACAACGACACTCCTGAGCATGCAGGAGTTTGCTGGAGGGACCACCGGAGGGAGACCTCCCCTAGGATCCCTGACAGCTGGCAGGGAGCAGGCATGGGGGAACTCTGGGTCAAAGGAATTTGGGATGTGGTATGAGACGGGGTGATCCTTAGTGGCCGTGGATGGAGCCAAGACCATCCCCTTCTTTGGTCCCCCCTAGGTCCCCTGATAAAACCTCTTCAGGCTGGGGCAGACTCTACTGAAAGGATAGGGGAGTAGTGGCCAGGGTGCCCCCACCGCACTTCCTGCGAGTCCTGGGTCAGCTTTTCTGAATGCTGGTTCTCTAACCAGAGCCTGGAGAAGGGACGGTGACATGAAGACTTTGCAGCATTTGGTGGGTGAGGGCCCGGATGAAGGGCGCCTGGCAGAGTTTGCAGCATTTGGTGGGTGAGGGCCCGGATGAAGGGCGTCTGGCTTGGGGTTGATATGCTGGGTCTCGTAGCATGAGGCTGGTAACTGGCCTCCCTGTGAGGCCAGGGCCGACTCCTCAGGAACCGCCATGGCCATCAGGCAGGAAAGTCCACTGTGGAGCCATCCAAGCCAGAAGGGGCCTCAGATATTATCATTTTGTAGATGGGGAAATGGAGGCCCAGAGAGGGAAAATGATTAACCCAGGGGCACACAGCAATTATGGCAGAACCAGGGCTGCCCTGTGGGAGAACAATGGGCTTTGGGACTGGCTTTGGACCAGCTGTGGGACTCTGGGCAAGCTCTTTCCTCCCTAAGCCTCACTTCCCTCTTCTGTAAAGAAACCCAGCTGGGTGTGGTGGCTCGTGCCTGTAATCCCAGTACTCTGGGAGGCTGGGTGGTAATCCCAGTACTTTTGAGGCAGGAGGATCGTTTGAGCCCAGGAGTTTGAGACCAGCCTGGGCAACATAACAAGTCCCTGTCTCTACAAAAATACAAAAATTAGCCAGGTATGGTGATGCTCACCTGTGCTCCCAGCTACTCAAGAGGCTGAGGTGGGAGAATCACTTGAGCCTGGTAGGTCGAGGATGCAGTGAGCCATGATGGTGCCACTGCCCTCCAGCCTGGGCAACAGAGCAAGACCCTGTCTCAAAAACAAACAGAAAAACAACAACAACAACAACAACTTCAAGGACCAAGCTCGTGCATTGCTGAGAAGGAGAGTGAGGAGAATCTTGAGACAAGATAGATTCTCAAACGGACCTTTACAGAGCCCTCATTCCTGGGCACTTGCTAAGTCCTTTGGGGGCATCTTGAGAATCTTTTTTAATTTTAATTTTATTTTGCTTTATTTTTGAGATGGAGTCTTGCTCTGTCACCCAGGCTGGAATGCAGTGGCACGATCTCAGCTCACTGCAACTTTCACCTCCTGGCTTCAAGCGATTCTCCTATGTCAACCTCAGGAGTAGCTGGGATTACAGATGTGCACCGCCACACCTGGCTAATTTTTGTATTTTAGTAGAGATGGAGTTTCCCCATGTTGGCAGGCTGGTCTCGAACTCCTGACCTCAGGTGATCCACCTGCCTCAGCCTCTGGAGTTGCTGGCATACACCAATACACCTGGCTAATTTTTGCATTTTTGGTAGATATGGGGTGTCACCATGTTGGCCAGGCTGGTCACAAACTCCTGACCTCAAGTGATCTGCCCACCTTAGCCTCCCAAAGTGCTGGGCGGATCGTCTTCTAATTTAATTTATTATTATTATTATTATTATTATTATTATTATTATTATTATTTTGAGATGTTCCTCAGGACTCAAACTCCTGGGCTCAAGTGATCCTCCTGACTCAGCCCCCAGAGCAGCTGGGACTACAGGCATGTGCCATTACCCTTGACTTGGGAATCTTGAGTGGAAATGAACAAGCCCAGGCCTTCTGGGAGCCAGAGGTCATGACAGACAGCCAGAGGCCAGGAAACTCCCAGTCATGACAGACAGCCGGAGGCCAGGAAACTCCCAGTCATGACAGACAGCCGGAGGCCGGGAGACTCCCAGGAGGAAAGCCTGGCACGCAGTCCCTCCCAGACCGCAGCGGCTCTCCAGGCCCTCTAGTGGGACACCCTCTCGCCATCCCCTGGCCTTGGAGTTTCTGTACATCCTGTGCCCTGCAGACCAGGGTGCTCTTGCCCACGTGTCAGCCCAGGTCATCCAGTGCAGACCCTGGAAACCTTCCAGACCTGTGGGAGCCCCTCATCTCCACCCTGTGTGCACTGTGTGCTTGGGGCACACCCAGGGCACCTTCCCAAGTGCTGACTATTCCCGGGCACCTGGGCTGCGCCATCTCACACTCACAGCCACCCTTGAGGCAGATGCCCTTATTCTTACCCCTGTCCACAGCTGAGAGAAGCCAGGCTCAGGGAACTGGGTCGCAGAGCAGCGGCAGGGGCTGTGTCAGGTCTGTCTGCATCGCCTCGACAAGCGCAGTGTCCCATCAGGGCAGCTTCTGAAGCATGCCTGCCCTGCCTGCTGGTCTCTGGAGACAAGCTCCCTGGGACCAGGCTGGAGCTGGTTGGTCTTGGTGGTGTCCAGGGACTACCTTGCGTGTGTAAGGCAAGGTTAACCAGGTCCCTGCCAGGACTGCGGCTCACATGTGGCATCCCCACCCAGCCCACTGCCCTGCAGGAGTGGCTCCACTTGGCACTGAACTGGAGTAGGCTGTACAGTTCTGTCCCAGGCCAGGAGGGGAGTGCCTGAGGCCAGGCGCAGTTCCCCAGGGCTGGTCCTCACAGGTCCTCCCATGGTGTTAGCAGGGCCCCCACCCAGTCCCGAGGCCTCCTTGCTGTTCCATCCAGCCCCAGGGTGCAAGCGCTGCCATTTGGCACATACATAAAGCATTCAGCAGGCGATCAGCCTGGGCAGGACTGGGGAGTGGGAGGCAGCTCCCTAACATCTGGAGAACATAACCTCCCTGTCCCACATGCTGGAGATAATACAGCTTGTTTGTCTGGGGGGATGCACCTTCCTGGCTGTGCCCAGAGCGAGCGGGGCTTTTATGCAATCGAGTGCTTGCAGTGATGACCCTGGAGAGTCACCCCACTTTGGGGGTGAACGCCCCGCCTCGGGAGGGCCCACGCTCGAATATTTTCTATGTTGGGAGCTATTTAAACCCTCTGGAGTGGCTCTCTCCGGACGATGGGAAATAAACCAGCTTTCTCTCTTGAGAGTTGTCCAAACCCTGTACACGGAATAGTCTACCCGTTCCCCCACTGGTCTGCAGAGCCAGCTCTCTCTGGGCCAAGTTCTTTAAGATTTTAGGTTTGATCCTAAAAGTAGCAGAGACCAGTAGACCACTCTGATCCAGGGGACTGTGGCCTGAGCAGGGAACCATGGCAGGGCAAGCTGGGCGGTGGCTGCTCTCGGCCGGGGTGGGCTGAGGGGGATGAGGAGGCTGCGGGGAGGCAAAGGAAGGGCAGGCTTGGAAAGAACCTGGGGGGTCTGTTCCCAGTGAGATCCTGGCTGTCTCCCCTGGGAGCGCTTCTGCAGGCAGGGTCTGCTCTTGGGCAGCTGGGTCTGGCTTCCCTGGCAGGGCCAGGAACAGGGCCTGGAGCCCTGTAGCGAGGTAGATCTGACTGGGTGTCCTGCCTGAGAGTGCCTTCATTTCCTGGATTCCAGGAAGGCTCCCAGAGGGGCAGTGGGCAAGCCCTCAACAGGGGTGTGCACATCCTGCAGCTCCAGCCAGCCCTTCCGGTGGCCAACAAGAGGCCGGGTGGAGTTTGTGGGAGTGTGTCTGGCCATCCGGTGTCAGGGGCTGCCAGGCAGGAAGGCCCCGAGTTCAGCTAGGCCCCAAGCCTCCCAGAACAGCAGGGAACTGAGGTCCAAGAACCAGCCCACAGTCACAGAGCAGAGCCACCCAAGGAGAGCCCGGGGCTGCTGGGGGAAAACAGGTGGTGGCGGCCAGTGCCCGGGTGCTGGCCCTGGCCCTCTGTGTGGCCTGGGCCCTTCGGCCCTTCCCTGTCTGAAAGCTGCTGGTTGACCGGCTCCACATTCCATGCACAACCACATGCTGACCGTGAGGTTGTCCCTGAGCCCGAGTGTGCCGACCAGTTGCCCTGGGCACTGCCACAGCAGTGGAGGGCAACACAGATACAGGCTGCAGGCGACAGGCCTGCCCAAGGGGGAGTTGGCAGCTCACCAGAGGCGAAAGCAGATTCTGAGTTTGCAGCCTCATGTTCCTGGGGCTGGGGGCACAGCTAGGGAGGCAGAAATGTGGGAGGGCAGGAAGATGGGGAGAAGCCAGAGGGTTCTGGATGCCTCCGTAGGAAAGGCTGGTGGGGTCCCCTTGTAACACTGGCCCTTGGGTGGTCAGCATTCCGGCGGGGCCATGGAGACAGGCCGCACCAAGACGGAGGCGACTGGCTGCAGGGTGGACTTGGGATGAGCTAACAAGGCACAGAGAGGGAGGGCTGTGCCCCGGGAAGAACAACGGGGGACCCTAAGAATGAAGCCCAGTGAGGAGGGGGGGTCCCGTGCGGGAGACGTGGAGTCCCATCACCATCCCCGCCAGTGGGCCTCTCTAAATCGCCCCTACCCTTCCCGTCAGCTGCCCCCGAAATGCTGGAGCAGCAGAAATAGCGCAGCTGCTGGCTCTTGCTGGGAGGCCCTGCTGCCGACAGAGCTGTCCTCAGGAGAGGGCAGGGAATGGGGCTGGAGGGAGCATCCAGCCAGCTGTCTCAGAGGTTGGGGGAAGGAGAGAGAGGAGGCTTGGGCTGTGGGTACCCACTGGTGACTTCCAGCAAACAGCTCAGGATGAAAAGGGCTGACTGGAGCGCTAGCTCCTCCTCCCATGATGAAGGGAGGTGGGCGTTGCTGCTGGACGACCCCTGGCCCGGGCTAGGAGGGTGGGGAGCCATTCATCCCAACAGCTTCTCATTCGGTGACCCTGAAACAGGGGGCAAAGCAGGCGTCAGCATTTCCCCAGCATTTCCTCTGGTGGATCTGCAGCACGTGGGCACGCTTCCAGGGCACTCTGCCAGTCCCCAAAACCACACGCGGGGTTGCCACACAGAGGGGACTAAAAACATACTGAGCGGCTTCAGTGCTGGACCACAATTGTAAGCACATTTTCTAGCAGCGATTTCACAGTCCTCAAAAGGCGAGTCCCTTGGGTCCCTCCCAAGGAGCCCCAGAGGCCGAGAGGCCAATGCTGGTTAATGGACCTCACTTTATTCCAGCTTTATTAGCTAATGGCAGCGAAAAGTTACTTTACACAAAATAATGTGTCGGAGATCATTGTTCCTGGGCACAGGTCCTAAATTCCAGCCCACAACCGAAGGCCAAACGTGCCCGTTAATGATTAAACCTCTGGAATCAGTGCTCAGGGACACAGGCAGGGAGCAGCCCAGAGAGGTACCGGGTGGGGGTGGGGTAGCAGCCAGGCCCCACCCAACAGGAACCAGTTCCTGCCCAAAGCGGGAGGGGAAAGGCTTTTCCAGCAAGGGAAAGCTAAATATTGTCTAATTCCAGCACCCAGGACGACACACAGGCTTCCCATTGTCTGCCGCGCAGCAGGTCTCGGTCACGGCCCAGGTTGTACCCATGTGAGGTCAGGGAGGGTGGAGCATCCCAGGGAGGGGGCCTGCCCCCACTGTCTTCCTCTGCACCAAGGCACATTCCTGGGAAAGGTCTTACGTTGCCAAAAGGGCTTAACCACATGACACAAATGAGTGTAGGTGGGCACCAGTGAGGAAAACCCATCCTTGGCAACAGAAAGCCAGTGCAGGGTGATGCTTCAGACCACAAGAACCATGTTCTCCAAGGTGGCCGAGAGCTTTTCAACTTGGCGAGCCTGGGCACCAATCCCAACTCTGCTACCTTTTCGTTGTCATATGATGTCTCAGTTTCCTCCTCTGTAAAATGGGAATGTGGTACCTGACCTCAGGGTCGCCATGAGGTCTACTGAGTGGCCCCTGTGAAACAGAGCCGGAGCCCTGGAATCTGTAAGCTCTCAATACCCGGCAATTATGTTTATTACAATTATGATCATAAGATTCTGTTCCTTTGCGAGATCCTTTCCAACTGCACTCTTATGTCGGTGTTTGTTTGCAGGTTGATGTTGGACCGTATTTACATTCAGTGTTAGGGGCTGACCGGGAAGAAATCTGAAAGTGGAAGAGAAGGGGAGGGCACCAGTAACCTCGTCTTCCCAAGAGGAGGTCAGAGGTGAGTGTGAAAGTAAACATATTTTTTTTTTTGACATGGAGTCTCACTCTGTTGCCCAGGCTGGAGTGCAATGTCACCATCTCAGCTCACTGCAACCTCTGCCTCCTGGGTTCAAGCAAATCTCCTGCCTCAGCCTCCTGAGTAGCTGGGGCCTGCAGGCACGTGCCACTACGCCCAGCTAATTCTTTTTTTTGAGACAGAGTCTTGCTCTGTCACCCAGGCTGGAGTGCAGTGGCGCGATCTCAGCTCACTGCAAGCTCCGCCTCGCAGGTTCACGCCATTCTCCTGCCTCAGCCTCCTGAGTAGCTGGGATGCCAGGAGCCCGCCACCACACCCGGCTAATTTTTTGTATTTTTAGTAGAGATAGGGTTTCACCATGTTGGCCAGGCTGGTCTTGAACTCCTGACACTCAGGTGATCTGCCCACCTCAGCCTCCCAAAGCGCTGGGATTACAGGCGTGAGCCACCGCGCAGCCCAGTTTTTTTTGTTTTGTTTTGTTTTGTTTTTTGTTTTTTGAGACGGAGCCTCACTCTGTTGCCCAGGCTGGAGTGCAGTGGCGTGATCTTGGCTCACTGCAAGCTCTGCCTCCTGGATTCATGCCATTCTCCTGCCTCAGCCTCCCGAGTAGCTGGGACTACAGGCACCCGCCACCATGCCCGGCTAAGTTTTTGTATTTTTTTTTTTTTTTTT